>NW_027190781.1:0-26892 GCF_040958095.1 Procambarus clarkii
GTTGTTCGTGGTAGTCTGAGAGTGTGTAGGAGAAAATCAATGTGTTGTTCATGATGAGTGAGTAGTCTATCGATTTGTTTGTCTGATAGAGTTTTCCAGTAGGTATTTAGGGCAGGAATGTTAGTACTTTCATGGAGACTTTGACTGGTATTTAACTCTTGCCATCGGGTGTTGAGTACCCATCTTAGTGCTCTGTTCTGTATTCTTTGAAGTTTTATTTTGTTAGTGCGTGCAGATAGAGAAAGAGCTAGTGGAGCGTATGTTAGGAGAGGTCTAATAAGTGCTTTGTAAAGGTGCATTTTTGTGTCAGGTTTTGCAAATCTAAGTCTGTATAGTTTCTTCATGGCTTGAAGGGCTATTGCATGTTTCTGTGTTATGTGTGTGTGAAAGAGTAGTTGTCGATCAAATGTTAGTCCCAGGACTGTGGAGGAGGGAGATACAGAGATATAAGTAGGATTTTGAGTGTATGAATAGAGTTTGAGAGGAATTGGGCGAATAGTTCTTTTACAGAAAAAGTAGGTGATTTTAGATTTGCTGGAGTTGGTTTTTATACGCCATTTGTACTCCCACTCAGTGACAACATCAAGTTCTGTTTGTGCTCTGTTTGTTAGTGTATCAATGGTGTTGCTGGTGACAAGGTGAGAGACATCATCAGCATAACATATGGTTAATGAAGTGTGATGAACAGGGTCAGGAATGTCGTTTATGTATAGGATGTAGAGTGTTGGGGCAAGAACAGAACCTTGGGGAACACCGGCGTGTAAGTTGAAGTAGTCAGAGTGTTGTTGGAGGAACTTAATTCGCATTGTCCTATTGTCTAAGTAGTTCGAAAGAAGTTTTGTGGTGATAAGAGGAAGATTAAAGTTGTTGCATAGTTTGAATTTTAAGCCGTCATGCCAAACAGTGTCAAAGGCCTTCTCAACGTCCTTAGTGATGAGTGCAGTCTTAAGTCTTTGGTGCTGATTGATACTGAGGTAGTTAGTCATGATGTTTAAGGCGTCGTGAGTGGACCGGTGAGGCCGAAATCCAAACTGTTTGTTAGTGAGTAAGTCATTGTGTTCAAGGTGGGTTCTAAGTCTCTGGTTGATCAGCCTTTCAAAGACTTTGCCAAGTGTCTCTAGAAGGCTGATGGGTCTATAGTTCTTTGGGTCAGTGTGGGGTTTCCCAGGTTTTGGAATAAGAACGGCTGTGGCAGACTTAAAGTTGAGTGGAAAGTATCCAGAGGCAAGGGAGGCGTTGAATAGGTTAGGGATTGCAGTAATGATAGAAGCAGGGAGTTGTCTAAGAAGGATATGTCCAATGCCAGACGCACCAGGGGCTCTACGACGAGTGCCCATGAGAGCTGTCTTGACATCAGCTAGAGTTAGGGGAGTCTGTAGTTCAGTGTTTGAATTGAGATTTTCAAGGTGAATGAGGTCGTCTGGTGTAGTTGCTTGTCTATTTTGGTGTATCCAGTCTTCGACTATTTCAATGTTGGGGCGTGCAAATGGTTCAGGAGGATGTGGGTAAAAGATTTGTTCCCAGTGGTGTTTAAAAATGTTGAGAACTGCTTCAGGATCAGTGATTTTGTTGTTATTATGTAGAAGGTATTTAAACGGTGTGTGAGTTGATCCTTGTAATCGTTTGATTCGTTTCCAGAATTCTTGAGGTGTCAGTTTTCTGTATTGTTCTGCTTGTTCTATAAGGTGTTTCCAATGTTTTGTGTGATCTTCATCTAGGCTGTTAAGGATATGGTTTTTTAATGCTGTTAGGTCCCATAGTATTTGTCCATGACGATGTATGTTTTGTAAGAATCTAGTGTGATAGCAAGCTAAGAGGCGTTTGGAGCGAATGGAGGGGGTGAAAGTGAAATGTGGTTTGTGTGCTGTTTTAGGAATGGAGATGTTTGCTGCATGAATGATGGTGTCTTGTATGTTGCGTGCTTGTGTGTCGATGTCAGTGTGATGTTTGTCATTGTATTCATAAGTGAGATCAGTGTCATCAATGTGTTGTTTGAACATGTCCCAGTTTGCCCTATGGTATGAGAATTGAGGAGTGCTGGGGATGAGAATAGGATTTGTGGAGACTGTGAGAATTAAGGGAAAATGATCAGAGCCCGTAATGGGCCCTGGTGAAATGAAGTGTTGCAAGTTGCTGCCGTGTCTGTTGGTGAATATGAGATCAGGCCGGCCAGAACCTGTATGTGTGAAACAAGTGGGGAAATCAGGGCCAAGAAAGAATAGATGTTTTTGGGTGTATATTTGGTGAAGCTGTCTGCCATGCTGATTTGTGGTATTGTGGTGGAATGTAGGGTGTTGTGCATTGAGGTCTGCAAGCAGAAAAACAGGCAAGTGAGAGTTGTTGAAGAGAGTTATGAAATCTTGCATGGAATGTCGGTGTTAGGACGGGTGTAGGTTGTGCAGATGATGAGAGACCCCATTTGTGTATGAACTTTAATGGCTAGGAAATGTTTGTGAAGCCAATGAGTGTGTAAGAGTTCGTGTTTGTATGAAGAACGGATGAGTATTGCAACTCCTTCATGTGCTTCATCTGTCTCCCAGCCTCTCTTATATACCCGAGCAGGCCCTTTAAATTATTTGAATTGTTGCACTTCGGCCAATGGCACGATCGCTGCTGCTCAAACATATTCTGGTTCACAAGTATTATAATATATTATATTATATTATATTATATTATATATATATATATATATATATATATATATATATATATATATATATATATATATATATATATATATATATATATATATATATATATATTCATGAAACACATTAAAACCTTGATCATTTATTCATTCATTACGTCTAGTGAAGAATTGCTTTTGTTCATTTGTATGATTAAAAATTGATAGAATAAGAATTCCTCGCTTAAAGTAAAATATAAAATATATATTGGATTTATATGATTGGTTAATATTCCAAGTGATGCTGAATATCCCCTATAATTTTGTTTTGTTTGTTTGTTATGTACACATTCCAAATGAAATCAATATAAATGTTATTATTAATGTTTGAAAGTTGATTGTCTACTTGAATCTCTCTATTAAAGTGTGTGTGGCTCCGGATGGAGCCTGGTTATGGTATTTGTCGTGGTGGGTGGCAGAAGTGCTTACTTCTTCTCTGTCTTCTTTGGCAAAAGAACTGCCTGAATGTTTGGAAGAACACCTCCCTGTGCAATGGTTACGCCAGACAGAAGTTTGTTGAGTTCTTCGTCGTTGCGGATGGCCAACTGCAAGTGACGTGGGATGATACGGGTCTTCTTGTTGTCACGTGCGGCGTTACCGGCGAGCTCCAGAACTTCGGCAGCGAGGTATTCCATGACGGCTGCCAGGTAGACAGGAGCGCCAGCACCGACGCGTTCGGCGTAGTTGCCTTTACGCAGCAGACGGTGAATTCTGCCCACGGGGAACTGAAGTCCGGCCCTGCTGGAGCGAGACTTTGACTTGCCCTTCACTTTGCCTCCCTTGCCGCGTCCTGACATTGCTGCTGCTGTTGTGGGTTTGTGGTGTTTTATGCCGGCCCGCAGATCGAGCTTCGTGTTATATACCCCGCTCAGGATCAAGGGAGTCCGCCACTGACCAATCAGCGCGCTCCGCCACGCGACCCGCTCTGAGCTGAGTCGCGAGCGGGATATAAAAGGAAAGCTCGACTCGCGCAAAAGTCATCAAACCAATCAGCATCGTTGCAAGAGTAGCATCGTCTCGCTCGCAGTGTGACTTAGGCGGCCCTCTGCTTGAGCGCTACGCACCTCACTCTACCAACGTCTGATTCCTTAGAGTGCGTGAGTGGATGGATCGATCAGCTCGCCAGCCATAAAGCAAGCCAGCATCGTCTCGCTGTCACTACAGCAGCTGTTATCTCCAGCCTCGACGAGCACTTCGGTGCAGCCAAAAACCAGTTCCAGCCAGCAGTTATTGGAGCAGAACCAGGCGCTTCCCAGCCAGCATCTAGTCCTAAGCAGTGACATCTTCCTCGTGGCATCTTCTGTGTGTTGTCCAATGTGCTTGTGTCCAGGTCGGACTGCATTTAGGTGAACAGCCCCACTTCGAGCCAGAACAGGCCCAGGTGAGAAGACGGAAGTTCACCTTTTGCAGTTGCGTCATGGCATAGGTGCATTCTTTTTCTCCTCTCCTAAAATTCTTCCGTTTCTGACACTGCCGAGCCAGTTGTGGAATCTCGTGATCGTGCGAGCCCACCATAACTGGGGGTGCAACCTTCCGGAACACGGTGTTTGTTCGTGGTGAGACCCTTAGGCCAGGTCTTAGACCTGGCCTACACACTGACCCCCACTGAGCTAATGAATCACAGTGATTGGCACAAGACACGGGACTGTCAGTAGATAGTGAGTCACAATGGCTCACTGTCTACGGATGACCTACACTGGGAATACACCCATAGACACTATTGACTGCATCACCACCTTCTACAATGCCACTGGCACACCAGCCACTAACCACATCAAACACGCCAACACAAACACCATCAAATTTCTCATTGCCTCTGAAGACGACCTTTTTGCCTGTTTCAAGGAACCTACTTTCAGAAAACTCACACAAGCTTCACTTACTCCTGTTCTCACTATTGAACAAAAAACTAAATGCTCTGTACTTGTAAGAAATGTCGACAGCTCTGTCCTTTCAGCACCTACTACTATCAATCTCTCTCAAGACATCTCTCACAGGAATGCTATTACTGTAATGGAGATATACCCAGTGCCCAATACAAAACACCTCAAGATCCAATGTTCCTCCCCTACAGAAGCTCAAAAACTCTTGCACCATGGAATTAAAATCCTCAACACCAGCACTCCTCCCTATTTCATTAGTCCAGTTGACTATCTTCCTTTGCTGCAATGCTTTAAATGCTACAAATACAGTCATGAAACCCGGAAATGTAAAAGCCCACAAATTTGTTCAAAATGTTCTGCAGAAGGCCATTTTTACACTCAGTGCTCTGCCAACACTTTAAAATGCATCAATTGCCAAGGAGGTCATTCAGCAGTTGACAAATCTTGCCCTTTGAGAAAGCAAACCCAAAAATCTCTTCGCAATAACCAACCTCGCACTCAAGCACACCCTCATTCCTCTTCTTCAACCTCCCATAACCTATCTCATCACCAAACAGCATCAGCCACCTCAATGTCCTATGCCAGTGTCCTTAATGCTTCACCTCACCAGCAACATCATCATAATACTGCACAACAAACTCAGTCCTCTCCACCTCTCTTCCCTCACCCACCACCTCCACCTTATTCTCCTCTTCAGAACCTTGCATATGAACGAGTCACTGCCTGTGTACAAGCTGCTTACTTGAAGGCCAAGGACGATGGCCGTGACTTTGCTGACTATCTTCCAATCTTTCTCACTCATAACGGCCTTCCTAGTATCTCTGTTCCTCCTACTCAACTATTGCGCTCTGCTCCATTCTCGCCTACAGTCCTCACTCCACAAAACACCATGACTTCAGCTGAAGAAAATACTACAGTTCCCCCACAATCTCCTACCAACCCACTCCTGACTGCCACAGAAAACGGTGCCACTGACCAAACAGCACATCCTGGACTATCCCAAACTGAAGCATCCATGTCAAAGGCACTTTCAACCTCTTCTCCCAACATTGTCCTCTCCACTTCCAATCTGACTACTAACACTACAACCTCTGATACCTCTCACCCGGTCCCTGTCAACAAGCCTTCTGTCTCCCTCCATCCCCAACAACTTCAGTCATTTCTTCTGTAACTCATCTTGTCTCGTCCCGAGCCCGTTCAGCAACCCGTTGTCTTACTCCCACCTCCCGCTGTAAATATCCTACAATTCCTACCACCATCCTCCAAGATGCACCCTCCTCAATAACTGCCCAACTCATTGAATCACGCAACCCTCATGCTCTTGTACATGCACAAAACCCCACCAGCACCCCATCAAAACCTAAAAATTCATAAAGATCATACAGTTTAATGTGCGGGCATATTTCAACATTAGACACATGGTGTCAGATTTTATTGAGATCGAGAGACCTGATGTGCTATTATTAAATAGCACATACATTACGAACTCATATAAAATCAAACATTATGGCTACACCTCTTACCAGTCACCAGATGAAGCACATGAAGGAGTTGCAATACTCATCCGTTCTTCATACAAACACGAACTCTTACACACTCATTGGCTTCACAAACATTTCCTAGCCATTAAAGTTCATACACAAATGGGGTCTCTCATCATCTGCACAACCTACACCCGTCCTAACACCGACATTCCCATGCAAGATTTCATAACTCTCTTCAACAACTCTCACTTGCCTGTTTTTCTGCTTGCAGACCTCAATGCACAACACCCTACATTCCACCACAATACCACAAATCAGCATGGCAGACAGCTTCACCAAATATACACCCAAAAACATCTATTCTTTCTTGGCCCTGATTTCCCCACTTGTTTCACACATACAGGTTCTGGCCGGCCTGATCTCATATTCACCAACAGACACGGCAGCAACTTGCAACACTTCATTTCACCAGGGCCCATTACGGGCTCTGATCATATTCCCTTAATTCTCACAGTCTCCACAAATCCTATTCTCATCCCCAGCACTCCTCAATTCTCATACCATAGGGCAAACTGGGACATGTTCAAACAACACATTGATGACACTGATCTCACTTTTGAATACAATGACAAACATCACACTGACATCGACACACAAGCACTCAACATACAAGACACCATCATTCATGCAGCAAACATCTCCATTCCTAAAACAGCACACAAACCACATTTCACTTTCACCCCCTCCATTCGCTCCAAACGCCTCTTAGCTTGCTATCACACTAGATTCTTACAAAACATACATCGACATGGACAAATACTATGGGACCTAACAGCATTAAAAAACCATATCCTTAACAGCCTAGATGAAGATCACACAAAACATTGGAAACACCTTATAGAACAAGCAGAACAATACAGAAAACTGACACCTCAAGAATTCTGGAAACGAATCAAACGATTACAAGGATCAACTCACACACCGTTTAAATACCTTCTACATAATAACAACAAAATCACTGATCCTGAAGCAGTTCTCAACATTTTTAAACACCACTGGGAACAAATCTTTCATCCACATCCTCCTGAACCATTTGCACGCCCCAACATTGAAATAGTCGAAGACTGGATACACCAAAATAGACAAGCAACTACACCAGACAACCTCATTCACCTTGAAAATCTCAATTCAAACACTGAACTACAGACTCCCCTAACTCTAGCTGATGTCAAGACAGCTCTCATGGGCACTCGTCGTAGAGCCCCTGGTGCGTCTGGCATTGGACATATCCTTCTTAGACAACTCCCTGCCTCTATCATTACTGCTATCACTAACCTATTCAACGCCTCCCTTGCCTCTGGATACTTTCCACTCAACTTTAAGTCTGCCACAGCCGTTCTTATTCCAAAACCTGGGAAACCCCACACTGACCCAAAGAACTATAGACCCATCAGCCTTCTAGAGACACTTGGCAAAATCTTTGAAAGGCTGATCAACCAGAGACTTAGAACCCACCTTGAACACAATGACTTACTCACTAACAAACAGTTTGGATTTCGGCCTCACCGGTCCACTCACGACGCCTTAAACATCATGACTAACTACCTCAGTATCAATCAGCACCAAAGACTTAAGACTGCACTCATCACTAAGGACGTTGAGAAGGCCTTTGACACTGTTTGGCATGACGGCTTAAAATTCAAACTATGCAACAACTTTAATCTTCCGCTTATCACCACCAAACTTCTTTCGAACTACTTAGACAATAGGACAATGCGAATTAAGTTCCTCCAACAACACTCTGACTACTTCAACTTACACGCCGGTGTTCCCCAAGGTTCTGTTCTTGCCCCAACACTCTACATCCTATACATAAACGACATTCCTGACCCTGTTCATCACACTTCATTAACCATATGTTATGCTGATGATGTCTCTCACCTTGTCACCAGCAACACCATTGATACACTAACAAACAGAGCACAAACAGAACTTGATGTTGTCACTGAGTGGGAGTACAAATGGCGTATAAAAACCAACTCCAGCAAATCTAAAATCACCTACTTTTTCTGTAAAAGAACTATTCGCCCAATTCCTCTCAAACTCTATTCATACACTCAAAATCCTACTTACATCTCTGTATCTCCCTCCTCCACAGTCCTGGGACTCACATTTGATCGACAACTACTCTTTCACACACACATAACACAGAAACATGCAATAGCTCTTCAAGCCATGAAGAAACTATACAGACTTAGATTTGCAAAACCTGACACAAAAATGCACCTTTACAAAGCACTTATTAGACCTCTCCTAACATACGCTCCACTAGCTCTTTCTCTATCTGCACGCACTAACAAAATAAAACTTCAAAGAATACAGAACAGAGCACTAAGATGGGCACTCAACACCCGATGGCAAGAGTTAAATACCAGTCAAAGTCTCCATGAAAGTACTAACATTCCTGCCCTAAATACCTACTGGAAAACTCTATCAGACAAACAAATCGATAGACTACTCACTCATCATGAACAACACATTGATTTTCTCCTACACACTCTCAGACTACCACGAAACAATCATGACCTCTTCTCTACCATCCATGATCCTCTTCCTAACTCTGTATTTCGTTAAACTTTAGCTCTCAACACCCAGCATCCACTATCATTACATATTCAGCTCTCAACAACCAGCACAAACAATCCGTAAAAAAGTTCAGCCCTGACGCTCTTGAGCCAATCACTGTGATGTTGTGAGTTTGTGATGTCCCGATGTTGTCACTGAAAACACCCGACTGAGTCCCTGCCTCGAAAGCCGCAACCTAACGACACGCAGCTGGGTTTAGCCCTGGCACTTTTTCTCTTACAAATCTTCTTCCTCTCACCCCCCCTTATCTTCTTCTGTCCCCACTTCCAAGCTCGCCCCTATGGGCATCTTCTCCTGTATTATTCTGATTCTGATTCGCAAAAGTTCCATTTGCACGCCCCAACATTGAAATAGTCGAAGACTGGATACACCAAAATAGACAAGCAACTACTCCAGACGACCTCATTCACCTTGAAAATCTCAATTCAAACACTGAACTACAGACTCCCTTAACTCTAGCTGATGTCAAGACAGCTCTCATGGGCACTCGTCGTGGAGCCCCTGGTGCGTCTGGCATTGGACATATCCTTCTTAGACAACTCCCTGCTTCTATCATTACTGCTATCACTAACCTATTCAACGCCTCCCTTGCCTCTGGATACTTTCCACTCAACTTTAAGTCTGCCACAGCCGTTCTTATTCCAAAACATGGGAAACCCCACACTGACCCAAAGAACTATAGACCCATCAGCCTTCTAGAGACACTTGGCAAAGTCTTTGAAAGGCTGATCAACCAGAGACTTAGAACCCACCTTGAACACAATGACTTACTCACTAACAAACAGTTTGGATTTCGGCCTCACCGGTCCACTCACGACGCCTTAAACATCATGACTAACTACCTCAGTATCAATCAGCACCAAAGACTTAAGACTGCACTCATCACTAAGGACGTTGAGAAGGCCTTTGACACTGTTTGGCATGACGGCTTAAAATTCAAACTATGCAACAACTTTAATCTTCCTCTTATCACCACCAAACTTCTTTCGAACTACTTAGACAATAGGACAATGAGAATTAAGTTCCTCCAACAACACTCTGACTACTTCAACTTACACGCCGGTGTTCCCCAAGGTTCTGTTCTTGCCCCAACACTCTACATCCTATACATAAACGACATTCCTGACCCTGTTCATCACACTTCATTAACCATATGTTATGCTGATGATGTCTCTCACCTTGTCACCAGCAACACCATTGATACACTAACAAACAGAGCACAAACAGAACTTGATGTTGTCACTGAGTGGGAGTACAAATGGCGTATAAAAACCAACTCCAGCAAATCTAAAATCACCTACTTTTTCTGTAAAAGAACTATTCGCCCAATTCCTCTCAAACTCTATTCATACACTCAAAATCCTACTTACATCTCTGTATCTCCCTCCTCTACAGTCCTGGGACTCACATTTGATCGACAACTACTCTTTCACACACACATAACACAGAAACATGCAATAGCTCTTCAAGCCATGAAGAAACTATACAGACTTAGATTTGCAAAACCTGACACAAAAATGCACCTTTACAAAGCACTTATTAGACCTCTCCTAACATACGCTCCACTAGCTCTTTCTCTATCTGCACGCACTAACAAAATAAAACTTCAAAGAATACAGAACAGAGCACTAAGATGGGTACTCAACACCCGATGGCAAGAATTAAATACCAGTCAAAGTCTCCATGAAAGTACTAACATTCCTGCCCTAAATACCTACTGGAAAACTCTATCAGACAAACAAACCGATAGACTACTCACTCATCATGAACAACACATTGATTTTCTCCTACACACTCTCAGACTACCACGAAACAATCATGACCTCTTCTCTACCATCCATGATCCTCTTCCTAACTCTGTATTTCGTTAAACTTTAGCTCTCAACACCCAGCATCCACTATCATTACATATTCAGCTCTCAACAACCAGCACAAACAATCCGTAAAAAAGTTCAGCCCTGACGCTCTTGAGCCAATCACTGTGATGTTGTGAGTTTGTGATGTCCCGATGTTGTCACTGAAAACACCCGACTGAGTCCCTGCCTCGAAAGCCGCAACCTAACGACACGCAGCTGGGTTTAGCCCTGGCACTTTTTCTCTTACAAATCTTCTTCCTCTCACCCCCCCTTATCTTCTTCTGTCCCCACTTCCAAGCTCGCCCTGATGGGCATCTTCTCCTGTATTATTCTGATTCTATTCCGAAATTTTATTATTCACACAACTTCAACACCATGACTGGGCGCGGCAAGGGAGGCAAGGGACTCGGAAAGGGTGGCGCCAAGCGTCATCGTAAGGTGCTACGTGACAACATCCAGGGCATCACCAAGCCCGCTATTCGTCGCTTAGCTCGTCGTGGCGGCGTGAAGCGTATTTCGGGTCTCATCTACGAAGAGACCCGTGGCGTCCTGAAGGTGTTCCTCGAGAACGTCATCCGTGATGCTGTAACCTACACGGAACACGCCAAGAGGAAGACCGTCACTGCCATGGACGTGGTGTACGCTCTGAAGCGCCAGGGTCGTACCCTCTACGGATTCGGCGGATAAGAGCTTGGCTAATCCATCGATTCCACCCACCACCACCTCAAAACGGGACCTAATTAGGTCCCTATACTTTTTTACTGAAGGGCTTAATAGACGATAACATAAATTGTTTTGATCTCAGCTAGCACATTGGGTCTTATGAAATCTATTTTTTATCCTCGCATGCTTAAAGGGACTCTGATTGGGGAGGGAGGGGTGGGGGGGGAAGGTTTGTTCCGTTATATACTAGCAGAGCAGGATCATTGGTGGTGGGGGGGGGGGGTTAGGGAGAGAGAGAGAGAGAGAGAGAGAGAGAGAGAGAGAGAGAGAGAGAGAGAGAGAGAGAGAGAGAGAGAGAGAGAGAGAGAGAGAGAGATAGATCTTTCCCAACTCTTCCTTTTTACATGAGTGAGCTACCCGTTTTATTCATTTTATCCTTCTCAGAGCTGTTTTGATAGTATCCAAATGATGGTAAATGAAAAGGGAGGACACGAATATCTACCCAGAATTCAGGACTGGCAATCGATATGCATGTTTGAGTGCGAATCTTTTTCTCTCTCTCAACTTAGGTATACGTTTATGTCGTACCTAAAAGCGAGAACCACACTATTGGGACAAGTATGCAAGGCCCAATTTTCCTAACAAGCACAGTTAATTTTGTTATTTTCGAACATTTCTTTCCAAATTGGTTTATCCAATTAACAGTATTATTTTAAGATCATGAATTGCTGGGTTAGGTTAGGTTAGGTTAGCTTAGCTTAGGTTAGGTTAGGTTAGGTTAGGTTAGCTTAGCTTGGGTTAGCTTAGGTTAGGTTAGGTTAGCTTAGCTTGGGTTAGCATAGGTTAGGTTAGGTTTGATTACATTTCTATGTTAGATTTAACTCAAATTCAAAACAATTGCAGTCATTCGGCTTGTTAGTCAACTTGCCTCTAATAGGGGCAATTTGTCTAACAAGACTATTTAGTTTTGTGTGCATATATATATATATATATATATATATATATATATATATATATATATATATATATATATATATATATATATATATATTATAGCTTCAAGACTCCGAACCAATATAGAAGCATCAAGAGGAAGTGCTTGTGTTATGGGCCAATAGGCCTTCTGCAGTTACTTCCATTCTTATGTTTTTATTCCCATTGGTTCGTGTTTTATCTTGTGTAAATGTCAATCACCTCACCCAAAACTTTGGTACCATATCACCTCATCACCTATATATATATATATATATATATATATATATATATATATATATATATATATATATATATATATATATATATATATATATATATATATATATATATATATATATATATATATATATATATATATATATATATATATATATATATATATATATATATATATATATATATATATATATATATATATATATATATATATATATATATATATATATATATAATATATATATATATATATATATATATATATATATATATATATATATATATATATATATATATATATATATATATATATATATATATATATATATATATATATATATATATATATATATATATATATATATATATATATATATATATATATATATATATATATATATATATATATATATATATATATATATATATATATTATATATATATATATATATATATATATATATATATATATATATATATATATATATATATATATATATATATATATATATATATATATATATATATATATATATATATATATATATATATATATATTATATATATATATATATATATATATATATATATATATATATATATATATATATATATATATATATATATATATATATATATATATATATATATATATATATATATATATATATATATATATATATATATATATATATATATATATATATATATATATATATATATATATATATATATATATATATATATATATATATATATATATATTATATATATATATATATATATATATATATATATATATATATATATATATATATATATATATATATATATATATATATATATATATATATATATATATATATATATATATATAATATACAGAGTAAATCTACCCCAATAGTAATGATTTATTTGTCTACAAAACTAAACTCTTTTTGGAATCATATGAGGCCCCTCCACTGAGGGGGGAGGCCTGGATGTTTATTGTCATGTGTATTCATGCTGCTTGCATGTCGTCGTTTATTTTGCCTTTGTTGTTTTCTTGACAGCTTTCTTTGCCTTGGGTGGTTTGGGAGATTTTGAAGCTCTCTTTATTTTGGGCTTTTTGTTCCCAACAACAAGCTGCTGCTGCTGCTTCTTTTTCAAGGCTGTAGGTGGTTTGTTGCTTGTGGCGGCTTTCTTGGGAGTTACCACGGCCCTTCTTTGCTGCTGTAGATGGTTTCTTGGTTGTGGTGGCTTTCTTGGGAGTTAGAACGGCCCTCTTCTCTGCTACGGCCAGCTTGAATGATCCACTAGCTCCACTTCCCTTGGTCTGAACAAGAATGCCGTCAGCCACTGCTTTCTTGAGAAATCTTCGGATGTAAATGGCGATCTTGGCAGCCTCGACTTTGTTGTTGGCAACAACGTACTTCTTGATTGCTTGTAGAGACGAGCCCTTACGGTCTTTGAGTGCTGCGACCGCGGCTAGAACCATTTGACTAGTTTTCGGGTGAGCAACCTGGACGCGAGGTTTCCTGGTGGTGGCCACCACAGCAGCAGCAGCCGCAGCCTTCTTGGTAGGCTTTGCTTCTACCATGATGATGATGAGATAACCAAGGTGATGAGAGACGCTCAGACAGTCACGGGGGAATGATGCTGCCGCCGCTTGAGCCGAACCTATTTATGTGCCGGCACGGTACAGAAGCTGCAACCTGGCAACTCGTCCACCAATCACGACGGTTGGTTTTACGGCTCCGAAACCTGGATCCCATATCTTCTCTAAAATAGAAGCATTTGTTCATGTTCTTTGTAAAAGTATCATAAAGCAGGACAGATGAGACAAATATCATAAAAACTGAAGAGCAGATGAGCACACACATGTATGTATTACAAAAGAAAATTCTCAAATTCATTAGAAATTGGCAGGGCAGGCTGAGGAAGTAGGTAGATGTAAAATGTCTGTAAATGGCGAAAGAACATAAACCCAAGACTGAATAAACGATGTTAAATATCCATGCCAAGGAAACAAAAATATGTTAGGATACAATTACCATTAAGACACCACAAGAAGGTCCGTATCCTGCCGTGATGACTAAAAAGAGTTGGTTATTAGCCACAATGTGTAGGCAGTCTCATGCCAACGGCCATACCACGTTGAGAACACCGCTTCTCGTCCGATCAGCGAAGTTAAGCAACGTTGGGTTTGGTTAGTACTTGGATGGGTGACCGCCTGGGAACACCAAATGCTGTTGGCAATAATGTTTTTTGTTTTGTTTTGTTTTGTTTCGTTTGTTTTTGTTTGAATGGCTGGCTCCACGGGAAATTCACGGAGTTGTGTGGAATAAGGCCTGGTAAAATGAATTAATATGTATGTCATGTTTAAAACAAACTCGCTTAATATAGTGTGTGAGGCTTTATACAAAAACAAACAACCAAAACAAAACATGTTGTATATATATATATATATATATATATATATATATATATATATATATATATATATATATATGACATACATATATATATATATATATATATATATATATATATATATATATATATATATATATATATATATATATATATATATATATATATATATATATATATATATATATATAGCTTAATCCGGGTTTGAACTCGCAACTCCAAGAATACGCACATCACTTATATACACTTTACCACTGGACCACTGCAGGACACTTGATGCTGAGGTATCAATTTAATGACGTAAACGCCATTTCCACAAATAAATGATAATTTAAAAGTATTTGTATGTACAAATCTTTTCTGTTTAAAAGGCTACAATATCAGTTACTGATATAATTTGTGTTAATGTTTCTATACCCACAGGAAGGCATGTTTTTGCTTATATGTAAGGGGTACGGAGAAGGAATCCACAGACCATCATTCCCCTTCCCCCCCCCCCCCTCCCACCTACTACCACCACCACCACCACCACCACCACCACCACCACCACCACCACTACTCACCACCAATCACCACCAATCACCACCACCACCAATCACCACCAATCACCACCACCACACCTAACCGAAAACCCCCTAACACATCAACCCTCCCCCCAATCAACAGGCGAAATAATAACCCTCAAATGCCTGCCTGCCTGCCAGCCAGCCAATACTAACGGTCTTCTCAGAAAGAAAATCTCTTTGTATCTGTATTACTTGATGAAATGTATGATTCTAATAATGAAAATAAATTGTTATGTCGGTTGTATGAGCATAATGACCAATATGCACATGATATGAATGAATTAAATAGTGTAGTTTTAAGTAATTAGGTTGTAGACACATTAAGCGGATATGATATTTGACGCGTCCAGAACTGGTGATTTTTGGTTTAGTTTTAAATGCACCACCACCACCATTGCTTCCCCAGAGCCTAATTAAGGACCGGTAAAAGGAGTCAATATGTATGTCATCTATAAAACCAAAGAATGAATAAAAACACACACACACACACCTACATAATGGTACTAGGAAGATTGTATGGCATAAAAAAAAAAAAAAGTACTCCCATTGGGTCGTTTGAACTCGCGACTTCCAAAACACCAGCCACACACCTTACCACCCAGCCACCATAGAGTTGGTATAATTGTGCAACTTTAGTTATAAAACTAAAGTTCTTATTGTCTCAAATCTTATTGTCTGTTCTATGAAAAGGCATGATGTAAATTATGTATTTTTTGAATGATTGAATTGTAGGCACATTAAGCGGATTCGATATTTGATATATCCAGAAAAGGTGATTTCTGTTCAGTTTTAAAATGCATCACCGTTAACGCTAAAGGACTGGTAAAACGACTCGATGTTTGTCATTTTTAAAATAAACACTAAAACTAGGCCCTTAACATATATAATGTTTGAATATAAATTGAATGCATATAAATACAAAGTGGGAGTGGCTGGCTGGCTGGCTGGCTGGCTGGCTGGCTGGCTGGCTGCCTGCCTGGCTGGCTGGCTGGCTGGCTGGCTGGCTGACTGGCTGCCTGCCTGCCTGCCTGCCTGCCTGCCTGCCTGCCTGCCTGCCTGCCTGCCCGCCCGCCCGCCCGCCCGCCCGCCTGCTTGCCTTGCCTTGCCTTGCCTTGCCTGTCCTGTCCTGTTATTGCCTTGCCTTGCCTTGCCTTGCCTTGCCTTGCCTTGCCCTGCCCTGCCCTGCCTTGGCTGCAGCTGGCTGGCTGGCTGGCCGTAAATCAACTCTTAACAACACCACACCACACCACACCATCACTCATCACCCATCACCCACCACCGGCCCCAGTCTCCCAGCCTCTCTTATATACCCGAGCAGGCCCTTTAAATTATTTGAATTGTTGCACTTCGGCCAATGGCACGATCGCTGCTGCTCAAACATATTCTGGTTCACAAGTATTATAATATATTATATTATATTATATTATATATATATATATATATATATATATATATATATATATATATATATATATATATATTCATGAAACACATTAAAACCTTGATCATTTATTCATTCATTACGTCTAGTGAAGAATTGCTTTTGTTCATTTGTATGATTAAAAATTGATAGAATAAGAATTCCTCGCTTAAAGTAAAATATAAAATATATATTGGATTTATATGATTGGTTAATATTCCAAGTGATGCTGAATATCCCCTATAATTTTGTTTTGTTTGTTTGTTATGTACACATTCCAAATGAAATCAATATAAATGTTATTATTTATAAATTTATGTTAATAAACATCAACATCCCATCAAAAACTTAAACTATTTCTTTATCAATGTCTAATGTATCAAAAAATGCCCCAAACCCAAAACCCAAAACAACCATTGGAATTTAAAACACAATTCTTGAGATAATCCAACATGATTTGATTGATGTGTATAGTTAATCTGGTATACTAATAACGGTGTTTCCTCTTTGAAAAGAAACGATCTAGTACTACTTACTATCGGATATATATAGCAAACATCTTCATTTTTACTAAAAGTTCGGCTTGAAATGAAAGAATTCAACAATGTTAAGTTAATAGGAAGTGCACACTGGTTGTTTTCTACTTTACGTATTTCTACTCTACTTATTCCTTTAAAGAGTAGAATTTCTTTAGTATGTTGAATACCACGATTCAAATGACAAATTATTCTTCCCTCTAATGTTTCCAAAGGGTTATTTAATTTAATCTTAACCGTGGTCATTTTACATTCATATATTTTACATCCTATATAGTATTTATTATGATCTGGAAAAGTTTCGTATAATAAGCGTCCCTCTGTTTCTTCATTTATATCTACATTTATAGTTAATTTTGGATATAAGAAATAAGAGTATGTATAACATGCACCACATGTTATTGAAAATGAAATATTATAAACAGTTGGGATCATTACTTTTTCTTTAAATAATTTTGTTTTTGATTGTTGATGTCTTGTTTGCCATGTAGGATGGAATGGGTCATTTATAAATGTCATATATGGAGTTTTAATAGATAATGGAGCCCATGGAATTATAGAATGAGCAAAACAAACAGTAGTACTTTTTCTTACGGTCAATATTAATAATAATACTAATAATTGATTCCAATCCATTACCTTAATTTATAGGATTAATGACTTTGATTTTCTTGGTCACACACTTCTTTATATAGTGGTTTTTTTTTATATTTATTCATTATAAAAGGATATATTTTTTATTAGGTAAGATTACAATTATGATTTCAATCCATACCCCTAAAATGAAACTTGCCAGCTACATAATTGGTCAAGCAAGAGGATCAGCTGCCATTTGTGGAGAATATGCCTCTGCTACATTAGGCGTGTTGAACAATTATAAAGATATTAAAATATATTGCCTCATTGGGAAGGACTGGCTTGTTGATAAACTTTCAAACTTCATTCCCATCGAATATTCAGGTTATACACTTGTAAAATATGAAAAAACAAAAAAAGGAGGGTTCATAGCAATCGCTGAATTAATACATCCGGAAGATGTACCAGTATTGATATACTTTATTGAGTCTCCGTCAATACGAGTATTGCTACCTAAAAACTACATTACATGGAAAGAACAAATTACATCAAAGTTCACAGTTGCAAATGGTACCCTCGACAATGGAGAACCTCCCAACTTTTCCGATATAGTTGGGAGATTTTATGAAGAAGTAATAAAAAATATGGATACTGATGCCGAAAGATGTGGAATTTTTCCTTCATTTAAAACAGATCAAAAAGTTTGTAAATTGTATCCAGTAGATCTAAGGTTGACATTTATTCATCCCCGTTTTGAAATTAAAAGGAAACGAAAAATCTGTGAGTGGTTTAATGAAGATGAGTATAATATTCCATTTCTTTCAATATTCGAGAGGTTAAAAATACCTGACCTTTGTAATGCTTCTTCAACGACATTACATGAAAGGGAAGGTACTGCAAAGAGGACTATAAAATGTAAATTACAAGGCAAGAAAATTCCCATTGGTCTCTGTGTACCTTCGCTAATATTATATAAATTTGGTTATAAAAGGGCTGAAATATTGAAAGAGCCTATAACCTTAGGCGTAATGGCTTTAGGAACCAGTAATCAGAATATGGACGAAAAAACTTATGTCATGGGAGCCTTAAAGAAAAGATGGAGTTGTACTCGCAGGAGGAGTGGGCAAATAAATAGGTATCCACAGTATGTAAAGTGTTATGAGCCAGTTGGTCTCGTATATGAGTCTCAGATATTTGATAGATTCAGTCATAACCTAATTGATGGTTATATAATATCAAATAATGATGACCAATACTTATTCAGCCCATATGTCTGTCTTGGGTTACTGACTCGAAATATCAAAATCCTTCCTGTCATATATACTCATTTGCTATTCCCTAGAGGAAACGTTTTTGTAATTCAGAAGTCTGATGTAATCTGGTGTGTTCTCGGAAATTGCAAAGTGGCTCCTCCAAATACTATAGTTAATTGTATGAATGACCTCTAATTTTTTATAGGCTTTAGGGGACGTCGCACTTGGCCTACAACTTTCATGTTTGTTTAAGTTAATTTGTTTATATTTGAGTTAAAACGAATTAACTTAAATAAACTAACACAACAAGAAAATCACTCTGCCTTATTAGGCAAATGGGGTCTTTTTTGCATAGTGGCTAAGAAGTACGTTCTATGCCAGAGAACAAACGTCTCAGCCTACTGTGCAAGAAAGACCCCATTTACCTAATAAGGCTGAGTTCATTAGATTATTTTTAGTCTCCTCACCTCTGTCAGAATCAATCAATATAACAGTTTGTGAACTGGTAATAAATAATAAGCCCAAATACAAAATATAATTCTTTACTGATGAGTATTTAAACCAAACCAACCATATATATATTGAAAAACGAGCGAAACGGCATTTTACTTTTTGGTGCTATGAGTTTTTACATAAATTTTCATTATGCCGGCATTTTTGGGTACATTTCTGATTATTTCTTTTGCAAATACATCTATGATTTAAACAAGATAAAAGTTTACAGTGGCATACTAATTGTTTCAAGTGCCTATTATCACTGAGAAAGTAATTTGATTGTCTACGAACAATCTCACGAAGCCCAAGTTGTTGATTCTTATTAATTTCGCTTGGCATTATTCTTTCGATTGTTTTATCAAAATCGTTTCTTGATAGATATTGATTAATTGTTCCAAATTTTGTAGCTACACGATATAAATCTCTTTCATTGTCTATTTCGATGATAATTCCACTGATTGTTCGCATTCCTGTTTTGTTTTCCCTATCTTCTTTAGGTATTATCACATTAACACTATCATATAGGCTAACAGGTGTTACATTTGCCGATGACAATTGTAACATTTTTGAGGCATTAGTTATCTGACGCTCATAAACTTTGCTTCTAATAGTTCCTAAATTTTCAATATGTAAATTATATGAATCGTTATTTACTTCAGAATTATTATTATCATTAGGTTTACCATCTTCTAAATTACATAATCTTCTATTTATTATTACTTTAGGCGACAGCACAATACCAGGTGATGATGGTGTTGGTGGTGATAATATAGGGGGTAATGAAGGTGGCGGTATTTGTGGCAGGGATAATATGGAAGTAGAGGCAGTTGTAGCACCAGCAGCAACAGTAACAGTAACCTCCTCAACCTCATCAAAAATTATTTCTTCCATGTCTGGCAACGGTGAAGAAATCTGACGCAGCAGCGGACTTGATGATGACAGGGAATACTGCAATTATATAAAAAAAAAAAAATTTTAGTATACAGAAATTAATTGAGGACTTTTGTTTTCCAAGGTTGAACTGAAAACAAAACCAATAAATATTAAGGAATTTTACCTTTGCTTCTTTGCCTCTTTTTTCTTCATCCTCTTTGTCTTCTTCTTCTTCTTCCTCTTTGTCTTCTTCTTCTTCTTCTTCTTCTTCATTGTCATCATAGTGACAGTTATTGAACAATTGGCTATATATTGAGGGCGAAAGACGAATCTTCATAATTATTGGCGGTTCTATACCAAAAACTGCCTTGTAAGGCGATATGCCAATTCCACGTGAATATGCTGTGTTTTTGGTGAATTGCACAAAGGGAAGTCCAGCTGACCAATCTCGCGTTTGATTCTCACACATCCAACTGCCAAGCATTTTGATTACATCCCCATTCGCACGTTCAATGCTCCCTTGGCTCTGTGGATGACGAGGTTTGCTATTAATGAGGAGCATGTTGGGCCACATTTCGTTTTTTAGCTCTTGAATCACCTCTGCCACAAATTCACGGCCGTTATCGCTCTGCAGAATTCGTGGGGCTCCCAAGAGAGCAAATATATCGAGTAAGTGGCGTGCCACTTCAATCGCCCGTTTACTGCGAAGAGCTCGTAAAACCGAAAACTTTGTTAAATGATCTTGATAATGTAAAATATATTTATACACACATCCTCCTTCTTTTTGCATATTTATTAAATCCATTTGTCCTCGCTCCGCAAAACTGGTCGATACAATGGGCCGTATTACCCCCTTTTTTCGTCGAGGAAGTCGTTTCAAATTACATATGTGGCAGAGTGAAATAAAGAGTTTCACCGATTGTTGAGTGACGTTAGCGATAGTTTTACTTGCTTCAAAATAAGTTCTTTTTTCTCCTCCGTGACAAACTGCTCTGTGTGCATCATAAATCGTATCATACAATTGCCCTTGATGTATGAAACGACGACACATCCGGCCAGGATCAGCTGTTGTTGCTCCTGTTGTTGTTGTTGTTGTTACAGCCGTAGTAGAATGACGATTGTCACTGGTCAGTTTACGCTTTGTCCCCCGCTTCATTCTTCGTTCAGTTTCGTCGATGGTTACTAAGACATCATCCCCAAATAGATTTTTGACATCATATCGAGACAATAGATCATATTCATGAGAGGTCTTTGTAGTCAGTTTCAATTTAGCATTTTTGACTTCCTCGATGTATTGGGCTAATTTATCTCGAGTGAAAATTTTCCGGCTTCCATGCCCACCTTTTTCCAACATTTGGTTAATTTTTAATTCAAATTCCTTTTTTTGTATCACCTCTTCTTCTCTCTCACACCCTTCATTAACTTTTTGTCCCAAAGGTAAAGACGTGGATGATGAAGGTAATGGTTCTTCATCAACACTAGTATCGTTATTATCACTTCTTTCTTGTTGTTTCTGTCCACATGTTAATGGAGAGGAAATTGTAGGTGTGTCCTCCATGCTGGAGCAAAATCGACTGACTCTGATATTAACCCTCACACGCTGAATATTTTATATTGACCAATCACTGGCAGGCTTTCTTGGTTAAGCTGGCAGTTTATAGTTTGTGCTTATTTGACTAAATTATTCCTGTAAGACAACACAAACATTGTTGTTACATTCTAGGTCAATTATTTCAAGTTTCCGTTAAAATGTCAGTGTCATCAATATCTAGCAAAATTATTATAATACTTTGCCTAATGGGCAGAGTGCACTTATTGTATGTGAAAAAAAAAAAAAAAAAGGAACTAGACTAAAATTTAATTTATTGACTATCATCAATTCAATGTGTGTGTTGCGGGTTACAAACAAAAAATCAGTGTAGCATCATACCCTCCCTGAGAGAGTGAAATATCATCAGTTCAATGTGTGTTGCTAGTTACGAACAAAAAAAATTCAGTGTAGCATCATACCCTCCCTGAAAGGGTGGAGGGAGGTGTTAAACAATGATAGGGTTAATTACCAATGTTTGAATGTGGTTTGGGGAAGTTGGTTGACGGTTAGCCAATTTCCTTAACTCTCAAAACTTAGCTGATGTTCTTCTTTATGTTAACGACCACTTGTATATCTTCCTTAAGTATGTTAACTATAGCCTGAAGTGCATCCTGCTGCCATTTTAGGTATTGTAATATATCCTGCACTTTGTCAACAACCAGTCCATACCGTTGGGCTCGCGGAAAACTACCAGGCTTTATAGACTGAGCCATTAGTTCATTCAAACATCCCTTGAGGTCCTGCAGCTGCATATACAAGTTTTCTAATCGCAGTCGAATCTGATCCTCTATTTCTTCTAGTGGTAGATTTTTTTTCCTTTCAACCTCTTGTGCTGACACCAATTTTAGAACTCGGCGCATTATATTTGTCTGTTTCAACTTAAAATTCTGAATGGTAACTTTAATTGTCGTCTGCATACAACTTAATTGTCTTATATCATCCATAATATTCTTCATACTATTATGAATTTTATTACCATATTCTTCTTGATACTTGAACTGTTTCTGTAATTCCTGAAATCCCACTTTTACAACAGGTATCAATTTCTTTGGGTCAGGATTTTTTTGCTTGCCCAGTTCCCCACAATGCTGGATCAATTCCTATAAACAATAAATAATTTATTTTAATTTTTAATTCCACAAATGTAGGAAAAAAATACCCCGTAATATCTTCACTTTTGTCATTATGTCACGATAAGTAGATGGATTGGTCATATCAAAATCATTTACCTCTTTGCGGTGTATCAAGATATTTCTTCATTTGTTGTTCAGTTAAAGTCAACATTGGAATAATCTGTTCAATAAACAAATTCTGAAACAGAAAAAGTAGGCATTTTTGTCTCTGTCTGTCTATCAAAAAACGTTCCATTAATAATGTCCCTTTTAAGCTAATTGATTATTTAAGCCAACCTGATATCAATTCCCATTAAATATATTGGTGCAAGCTATAATAAGGCTTACTTTAGGCTTACCTTAAAAATTGAATTGTATGATGCTCTTAACATATGACTAAAGGTGTCAGTGGTAGATGCACGTTGAATCTCTCCTAGAAGGTATATTATAATATAGAGCAGTTTGCATAATACCATACTTGAAATCATTTTTTATGATAATTATTATTAGGGAAAAACATTATAAAATCTTTAAAATTCTTTTACCATTAGGAAAAACTTGCTGAATGTAAAATCTGAAGTTCGTTTTGTTTGGTACTTCAGCAGCAAAAATTTCATTAACAACAACTTCATTACCTCCGAATAATAGACTCAATGCTGAAATAACTTCCTGTTTGTAGGCCCTGGAAGAATAAAAAAAAAAATAAAAAAAACATTTTTTAATGTTCCCGGATCCTAGTCATATTTAACACTGAAAAATTATTAGAATATTATACAAGTATATGAATATTAATTACTTACTCCACTTCTGAAAGGCCCCTTCCAATTATAATTTGCACAATACCATCTTCATTACGATAATTGGGAATTTTTGTATAGCAAACTACTTTGAAACGACAATATGGATTTTCAGATGTGAACTCTACAGGTGACATATTGGACGAATAATAACCTGGAATAAAATTCATAAAATTATACTATTTTAATTATATACATTTTACAATATTATAAACAACTAGTCAAATCTACTAAGTTTTCCATAATGGTTTACTCACTACCACATTGAAAAAAATAAAATCCACATATTTACCTTTACCAAACCCCCAAAAAGCTTGAAGTTGATTCCACTTTCGCAAGACCTCATCATTTTCATTATTGAAGTAGGAAGGAGCACAGATTGCAATATGTAATGCCATTGATGATGAGCCCGGTTGTTGGTGAAGCATCTGAAACTGATGATTGCCCCTATTTGATTCGACCAGTGAAATTAAAACAATGTTCATCGAATCCTCACACATTATGGTGAAACCATTTAACACACCATCTCACCAAATGACCTACAACAGATCACAATTGCCTTATGTTTGTAAATATATATTAATTTAACTAGTCAGTGGTATGAAGAAAACATTCAATAAAACATATCACTAACTAGTACAAATCAATAAATATCCAGCGACAGGCCTCCGTTGCAGAAATAGGAAAGCGTCTTTTCTTCACAGAAGTTCGTTTGTCAAATATTATGGAAAAAACAAAACAAAAAAAAAAACACTTCAATCAATATCATAATGCGCTTCTGTTAATAGGTCGAATTAAAAATTTTAACAATAATATATATCCAGCAGACAACATTGAGTTAACAACCACACTTCTTTTTGGCAAGACGAAACTTTATAGTTGATCTGGTGTTTTCAGTCTATGACAAGCAGGCAACCCACAATCATCATTAACACATGAAGACACATGTGTATGCAAGAGGGTTGAATATAAGATTAACACCGAACAATGTGGATGTCTAGAAACTACTACATGATGACGAACCCGGCGAAACATTAGACAAATCGGGGTACAAGTTTTTTTTTGACATGATGCACTGTGGGCAAATTCATACAGCAACACATTGGTTCCATCGTGGTTAGCAAACCATTCTAATATTTGTAATAAACTTTGAGTATTAATTTCACAATAACGTTGTTTTTTTTTGATATAGTCTCAGGCGTTATATTAACCAACTTTCTCAAAGCCACATTTTCATCATTGGAATGGATATGGTTTTCTATTTTAACAATAATAGACTTGCTAGTTGAAGTAGTATGTTTTTTCTCTTTATCTTCTTCTCTTCGGCTCCCTCACTGATATCGCTAATATCATCCTAGAAAGATTAGATTTCATCACAAATGCACCTGAGACATTATTTATTTATTTATTATAATATAGTGTCCAAAGCTTCATCATGCTTATCATAAAATAACTTTTAGGTACTTACACCACAAGATTCCTTGGATAGCTCCATTACACAGTAGCCCGTATTACTACTGAACAGGATTCTGGCATACTGGTTGACTGGACTGGATACGGAGGCTCTTATATATTGTATCACCGGCATATTGCATGGAACTTAATGTAATGATTCATTTCTCTCTTTGAATTATATTCATTGGTGAATATAAAATAGAAAGTTGATTCAATGGCGATAACCAAACTTGGTGTTTACATCGGACGATAGTAGTACTGCTTGGTAATCATGTGATATGTTGATATTTTATAAAGAAGATTATGGTTTTGTTATTATGTCCATAATTACATACCTCATATTTTGTAGTCTTGTACTTAGTGGAAAGAGAGAATGTAAGGTATTTAATTCATTATTCATCAAGTCAAAATATAAATATGATAAGTAAAATAGTAAAAGATAATAGATATATATTTTTATTTTTATATTAAATTATTTATATTCTATATAAAAAAAAACATGTTCTATTCCATCCATCAACTAATTAACTAAAAGTCTGAATCTAATGTAAAACACTGTATTGATTTGAATTCATTACACCATATTTTTGATATTCACTTACTTTTTTTTCAAAAAATTAGTTTTCCCTTCTAATGAGATATTTTCCATAAAGTCAAATGGATTTTCTACATTATAAAGTTTCTCAAAACCGAGTTCAAAGAGAAGTCGGTCAGCCACAAATTCTATATACTTCCCCATTAGATCACAGTTCATACCAATAAGTTTGATTGGCAAGGCATCTGTTAAAAATTCTTGTTCAATCTTCACAGCATTATCAATGATAGAATATACATATTTCTGATCAGGCTTATTAATCAAGTACTTAAATATCAAGCAAGCAAAATCTGTGTGTAACCCTTCATCTCTAGAAATCAATTCATTACTGAAGGTTAGACCTGGCATTAAACCACGTTTTTTTAACCAAATATTGCAGCAAATGAACCACTAAAGAAAATACCCTCTACTGCAGCAAAGGCAACAATGCGTTCGGCATATGTTGCCGTTCTATTGGTAATCCACCTTAGAGCCCAATCAGCTTTTTTCTTAACAGCTGGCAGCGTTTCAATAGCATTAAATAATCTGTTCTGCTCCTGTAAATCTTTTATGTATGTATTAATAAGTAAACTGTACATTTCATTGTGAATATTTTCCATGGCAATCTGAAAACCATAAAAACACCTCACTTCTGGTATTTGTACCTCTTGGCAGAAAACGTTCAACAAGATTTTCATTGACGATACCATCTGATGCGGCAAAAAATGCTAGAACATGTGAAATGAAGTGACGTTCCTCGTCATTAAGTTTCTGTTCCCAATCTACAATATCCTTTGACAAG
>NW_027190782.1:0-26880 GCF_040958095.1 Procambarus clarkii
CACACACACACACACACACACACACACACACACCACACACACACACACACACACACACACACACACACACACACACACACACACACACACACACTAAAAGGAATCTTTCAGAACATTATATGCCAAATATCAGACCAATCCTGAAGTATGCAGCTCCAGCATGGAGTCCATATCTAGTCAAGCATAAGACTAAACTGAAAAGATTCAAAGGTTTGCCACCACACTAGTACCCGAGCTAAGAGGTATGAGCTACGAGGAGCGACTACGGGAATCAAACCTCACTTCGTTGGAAGACAGAAGAGTTAGGGGGCACATGATCACCACATTCAAGATTCTCAAGGGAATTGATAGGGTAGATAAAGACAGGCTATTTAACACAAGGGGCACACGCTCTAGGGACGCAGGTGGAAACTGAGTGCCCAAATGAGCCACAGAGTTATTAGAAAGAACCTTTTTGTGTCAGAGTGGTTGACAAATGGAATGCATTAGGAAGTGATGTGGTGGAGGCTGACTCCATGCACAGTTTCATGTGTAGATATGATAGACCCCCAATAGGCTCTAACCTGTACACCTGTTGATTGACGGTTGTGAGGCGGGACCAAAGAGCCAGAGCTCAACCCCCGCATGCACAATAAGGTGAGTACAATTAGTTGAGTACACACAAACTCATTGATATTTTTTCTGGAACACAACCCGACAAACCCTTTAACAACCAGGTACCTACTCACTGCTTCGTGAAGAGAATCGTTCAGTTAATGATTGGTGCCTAGTCAATCCGCTCTTCCCGGCTAGCCAGGATATGAACCAGGCGAAATCGCTTGAGAAGTGCGAGATGAGTGCCTTGCCACTGATCCACAGGGACTGCCCAAATATGAATGCCATCAGCAGAACTAGCAGTTGGTGTTACCAGGCAGGTTCCCATCCAATTACTAACCAAATTGAAAGTTGCTTAACTTGGCTAATGGGACGAGAAGCAGTGTCCTTTAAGTGGTAGTATGGCCGTTGTTATTGTATACAAGTGGTAACCAATAACTTGTCAGTGAGTGGAGTGATGATAATGGTAACTGCGGCGGAGGATACTCACACATACCAGCCAATTCTCCATTAATGATAATACTTATAGCAACTATTTAGTCAAACAAACCAACCAAAAGTGGACTATTGCACTAACATGGAAATGTTTGGAAGACATTGATCTCGCAACAAATTGCTCATAAATGCCACACGCTGGTATTTAAAGAACCTAAAACAATCCTCTTCAAAGAACGAATGGCTACTCTTAGGCCTTGGATTATGCTCTCTTAGGCTTCATTGGCAGTACTTATAACTTTGAGTCGGGAGACAGGCAGACAGGCAGTCTATATATATATACATGTTAGGCTTATATAGTGGTCTGGAAAACCCCACTCCACAAGGTCAAACTAACCCTCACTCACCACGATGCCAGTGGGTCACTAACTCTGGATACCTATTTATTGCTAGGTGAACAGATTCATTAGGTGATAGGAAACGCTACGAACAATTACAGCCATGCCCGACCGCGATTCGAATCCTGGAATCCCATATTGTGAGTCGAGAAGGAACACATCATTCATGTTACATATTTATGTGTACTCACCTATTTATGTCAGGAGGATCGAGCATTAATCTTAGAGTCTGCCTTTTGTCCGCCTGCCTTTGAGTCTGCCTTTCTGTCCGTCGGTTGTTTATAGCAATAACTCATGCCTATTTCCTAACCTAACCAAGCCTAACCTAACCCTACCCTAACCTATAACCTACCACAATCTATAGCCAAACCTATTAACTAACCTAACCTAATCTAAACCTAACCTAACCTACACCTAAACCTAACCTAACCTAACCTAAATAACCTAATCTAACCAAACCAAACATAACCTAACTTAACCTAAACTAACCTAACCAAAACTACCCTAACTATACTAACCTAACCTAACTAACCTTACCTAACCTAACCTAACCAACCTAACCAAACTAACCTAACTATTCTAACCTAACCTAACTAACCTAACCTAACTAACCTAACCTAACCTAACTAGCCTAACCAAACATAACCTAACCTAACCTAACTAACCTAACCTAACTAACCTAACCTAACTAACCTAATCTAACCTAACTAACCTAACCAAACTTAACCTAACCTAACCTATCGTAACCTAACCTAACCAACACCCACCTCGCAAGATCAAATACCTAAACTGACATACATGTTTCATATCTCTGTGTACTCACCTATTTCTACTTGCAGGACCGAGCAACAGTTTTTGAACGTTGACATTATAGCCGCCGGTTGTTTAAAGCAATGATTCCTGGTTATATCTCTGATTCTCTGTCATATCAACTTTTAAAATTATGAATGGAGTTTGCATCTACAACTGTGGGTTTTCGTAAGTTTGTTCTTACCTAGTTGTATTCACCTAGTTGTGTTTGCTAGGTTTGACCTTCAGATCTTTGGTCCCACCTCTCAACCATCTCAATTGCTCAAGTAGTTTTTCCAGAAGTTATGTAACTCATAACTCTCAGCTCTGTTGGAAAACAGGCTGGGGCTGCATATTCAATGATTTGTCTCCCATAGGTTGAAAAAAAGGTTACTTCTTCTTTATAAAAGTTAGAAATGTACTTTGACTTTGTAGACTTTGAACTAGTAACTAGACTAGAGTCTAGTCGGCCTAGTCGGATAGGCCGTGTTCTTAATCCGGATGATCAGGCAGCGTTCGAGTTTGTCGAAACGGTTGCAATTACAGGGCACAGATCCTCTCCTGAAGCAGCATCACTTTCGATAGATTCTCTGGATGATTGACCTTCTGGCAGTTCTCACGTTAACAAATTTACAACAGTTTTTGTGACAAACAAGAAACGCCACATTCCTTTGATGTTTAAAATTTTTATCTCTGTCAGTGTGTGTGTCTTGATTCCTATGTGTCTTGATTCCGTATATGTCTTGATTCTGTGCGTGTCTTGATTCCTTGTGTGTCTTGATTCCGTGTATGTGTCTTGATTCCGTATGTGTCTTGATTCCGTGTTATGTCTTGATTCCATGTTATGTCTTAATTCCGTGTTATGTCTTGATTCGATGTGTGTCTTGATTCCGTGTGTGTCTTGATTCCGTGTGTGTCTTGATTCCGTTTGAGTCTTGATTCCGTGTGTGTCTTGATTCCGTTTGAGTCTTGATTCCGTGTGTGTCTTGATTCCGTGTGTGTATTGATTCCGTGTGAGTCTTGATTCCGTGTGTGTATTGATTCCATGTGAGTCTTGATTCCGTGTGTGTCTTGATTCCGTGTGTGTCTTGATTCCGTGTGTGTCTTGATTCCGTTTGAGTCTTGATTCCGTTTGAGTCTTGATTCCGTGTGTGTCTTGATTCCGTTTGAGTCTTGATTCCGTGTGTGTCTTGATTCCGTGTGTGTATTGATTCCGTGTGAGTCTTGATTCCGTGTGAGTCTTGATTCCGTGTGTGTCTTGATTCCGTGTGTGTCTTGATTCCTTGTGTGTCTTGTTTCCGTTTGAGTCTTGATTCCGTTTGAGTCTTGATTCCGTGTGAGTCTTAATTCCGTGTGAGTCTTGATTCCTTGTGTGTATTGATTCCTTGTGAGTCTTCATTCCGTATGTGTCCGTGTCCGTCATAGTCTATGAGTGTCCGTGTCAGTGTCATTATCCCTGGGGTTTTGAGTCCAGGATGCCATTTGTGTCCCCTCAAATTGCCTCCCTTATCTTCACCATGGGATCGTGTCAGTGTCCATGTGTGTCTTGATTCCGTGTGCGTCTTGAGTGTGTGTGTGTCTTGATTCCGTGTGTGTCTTGAGTGTGTGTGTGTCTTGATTCCGTGTGTGTCAGTGTCCGTCATAGTCTATGAGTGTCAGTGTCAGTGTCATTATCCCTGGGGTTTTGAGTCCAGGATGCCATTTGTGTCCCCTCAAATTGCCTCCCTTATCTCCACCATGGGATCGTGTCAGTGTCCATGTGTGTCTTGATTCCGTGTTTGTCTTGAGTGTGTGTGTGTCTTGATTCCGTGTGTGTCTTGAGTGTGTGTGTGTCTTGATTCCGTGTGTGTCTTGATTCTGTGTGTGTCTTGATTCCGTGTGTGTCTTGATTCTGTTTGAGTCTTGATTCCGTGTGAGTCTTGATTCCGTATGTGTCAGTGTCCGTCATAGTCTATGAGTGTCAGTGTCAGTGTCATTATCCGTGGGGTTTTGAGTCCAGGATGCCATTTGTGTCCCCTCAAATTGCCTCCCTTATCTCCACCTTGGGATCTTGTCAGTGTCCATGTGTGTCTTGATTCTATGTGTTTTTTGATTCCGTGTGTGTCTTGATTCCGTGTGTGTCTTGAGTCCGTGTGTGTCTTGAGTCCGTGTGTGTCTTGAGTCCGTCTGTGTCTTGATACCGTGTGTGTCTTGAGTCCGTCTGTGTCTTGATCCCGTGTGTGTCTTGAGTCCGTGTGTGTCTTGAGTCCGTGTGTGTCTTGAGTCCGTGTGTGTCTTGATCCCATGTGTGTCTTGAGTCCGCATGTGTCTTGATCCTGTGTATTGAGTCCGTGTTTCTTCTGAGGCCGTGTACGTCTTGATTGTCCGGGTGTCTTTGGGGTTTTGGGTCCAGGAAGCTATTTGTATCGACCCAAATTGCCTCCCTTCTCCCCACCTGAAATCCAGGTGGATTGAATGACCTGCCCGAGGTCAGTGGATCCAGGTTTCCATCCGTGGGCCCCCGGATTTCAACCCTTCCCCACATTCCAAGGGGTCAGTCAATCAATCTTCGGCTATCCAGAGAATCTATCGAAACTGATGCTCCTACAGGAGGGGACACACAGAGAAATCTGTGCCCTGTACTTGCAACCATTCCGACAGGCTCGAACGCAGGTCTATCCGGATTAAGAACAAGTTCTATCCGACTAGGCCACGCTGGAGTTGCCTTTTGAATAAAATTTGGCACTTGTATTTATATATCGTAGTAAGGTTAGTCAGTGTCTATTTATCAACATTTGCAATGATTGACGTGTGAAGTTGTGAGTTTGTGTTGACAGTTAGAAATACATGACAGCTTATTCGATGAGGTTGCAGTCCAGTGACGCAGTTTCATGAATGAATATTGGAGAATTTAGGCAAACTGACGTGTGTGTGTGTGTGTGTGTGTGTGTGTGTGTGTGTGTGTGTGTGTGTGTGTGTGTGTGTGTGTGTGTGTGTTTAAAGGTATGCATTAATTAATATTTAGTGTGGTGTGTGTCCAAATGAGTTTGTGATTCAAGCAATCCAATACCTAATATGTGCTAATTTAGGCTTCGTTTTGTATATAAATATATGTATGTTTTACTAGGGAATGAAAATCCGGTATGTTTTATTCCAAGTTTTTTTCAACAATAAATAGTACATATGCGAAAGAACGGTTTGGCTGGGTAAGTATAGCGTTGTGGCGGCCATTTTCTCTGGTGGGCAGGGGGCGGGGGGGGGGGGAGGAGGGTGGTCTCTGGTGAGGGTAGTTATGTTTGGGCCTCGGTTGGGGGGTAGGGTGTTGGTAGGGGGGCCGAGGGAGCAGCAGAGGGGGGTATGAGGGGTGGGGGGACTGAATGGCATGGGGTTGCCAGTTTAGTGATTAAGATATTAATTTGTGGAGATAGGTTATATATGGAAAGGTGTTCAGGAAGGAATAAGAAAAGTGTTTCGAACTGATGTAAGTATATGAGTTATAGTGATTCATGTTAGAAGGAAGATACGTGCTTAAAAAGGTGTAGAGATTTGTAGTTGACTTTATTTGCTTAATAATGTGTTAATTAACGGTAAAGGACCATTGGAGATAGATATTCAACAGCATGTTGAGTGGACAAGTTTTAGTAGGCAAGAAGGCAGGTAGAGAGAGAAAATGGACTAATAAATAGGTATACATTTTTTTCTCGAATGGTATACTTTAATAATCATAGGTACATATTTCAAAGTGCGACATTCTTGCGCGCGCGCGCACACACACAAACACACACACACATACATATATACTAACATACATACAGTCTCGACAGTCAAATTGCAGAAACTGTCACAATTATGACAAGGATCACTCATATTGGATATATACACACAGAAAAATTCACGTCGATAAGTCACTCCAATTACACGTATCTACACACACAGACAACATATTTCAGTGAGTGTGGCCCATAGTATACATTAATGTTCACACATGCCAGCCCATTCACTATTAATTGGTGTATATATTCATTCACTTACATGTTTATTTGTCTCTTTCTTATAAAATATTCACACACACACACACACACACACACACACACACACACACACACACACACACACACACACACACACACACACACACACACACACACACACACTAAAAGGAATCTTTCAGAACATTATATGCCAAATATGTCAGACCAATCCTGAAGTATGCAGCTCCAGCATGGAGTCCATATCTAGTCAAGCATAAGACTAAACTGGAAAAGATTCAAAGGTTTGCCACCACACTAGTACCCGAGCTAAGAGGTATGAGCTACGAGGAGCGACTACGGGAATCAAACCTCACTTCGTTGGAAGACAGAAGAGTTAGGGGGCACATGATCACCACATTCAAGATTCTCAAGGGAATTGATAGGGTAGATAAAGACAGGCTATTTAACACAAGGGGCACACGCTCTAGGGGACGCAGGTGGAAACTGAGTGCCCAAATGAGCCACAGAGTTATTAGAAAGAACCTTTTTAGTGTCAGAGTGGTTGACAAATGGAATGCATTAGGAAGTGATGTGGTGGAGGCTGACTCCATGCACAGTTTCAAGTGTAGATATGATAGACCCCAATAGGCTCTAACCTGTACACCTGTTGATTGACGGTTGTGAGGCGGGACCAAAGAGCCAGAGCTCAACCCCCGCATGCACAATAAGGTGAGTACAATTAGTTGAGTACACACAAACTCATTGATAATTTTTTCTGGAACACAACCCGACAAACCCTTTAACAACCAGGTACCTACTCACTGCTTCGTGAAGAGAATCGTTCAGTTAATGATTGGTGCCTAGTCAATCCGCTCTTCCCGGCTAGCCAGGATATGAACCCAGGCGAAATCGCTTGAGAAGTGCGAGATGAGTGCCTTGCCACTGATCCACAGGGACTGCCCAAATATGAATGCCATCAGCAGCACTAGCAGTTGGTGTTACCAGGCAGGTTACCCATCCAATTACTAACCAAATTGAAAGTTGCTTAACTTGGCTAATGGGACGAGAAGCAGTGTCCTTTAAGTGGTAGTATGGCCGTTGTTATTGTATACAAGTGGTAACCAATAACTTGTCAGTGAGTGAGTGATGATAATGGTAACTGCGGCGGAGGATACTCACACATACCAGCCAATTCTCCATTAATGATAATACTTATAGCAACTATTTAGTCAAACAAACCAACCAAAAGTGGACTATTGCACTAACATGGAAATGTTTGGAAGACATTGATCTCGCACAAATTGCTCATAAATGCCACACGCTGGTATTTAAAGAACCTAAACAATCCTCTTCAAAGAACGAATGGCTACTCTTAGGCCTTGGATTATGCTCTCTTAGGCTTCATTGGCAGTACTTATAACTTTGAGTCGGGAGACAGGCAGACAGGCAGTCTATATATATATACATGTTAGGCTTATATAGTGGTCTGGAAAACCCCACTCCACAAGGTCAAACTAACCCTCACTCACCACGATGCCAGTGGGTCACTAACTCCTGGATACCTATTTATTGCTAGGTGAACAGATTCATTAGGTGATAGGAAACGCTACGAACAATTACAGCCATGCCCGACCGCGATTCGAATCCTGGAATCCCATATTGTGAGTCGAGAAGGAACACATCATTCATGTTACATATTTATGTGTACTCACCTATTTATGTCAGGAGGATCGAGCATTAATCTTAGAGTCTGCCTTTTGTCCGCCTGCCTTTGAGTCTGCCTTTCTGTCCGTCGGTTGTTTATAGCAATAACTCATGGCCTATTTCCTAACCTAACCAAGCCTAACCTAACCCTACCCTAACCTATAACCTACCACAATCTATAGCCAAACCTATTAACTAACCTAACCTAATCTAAACCTAACCTAACCTACACCTAAACCTAACCTAACCTAACCTAAATAACCTAATCTAACCAAACCAAACATAACCTAACTTAACCTAAACTAACCTAACCAAAACTACCCTAACTATACTAACCTAACCTAACTAACCTTACCTAACCTAACCTAACCAAACCTAACCAAACCTAACCTAACTATTCTAACCTAACCTAACTAACCTAACCTAACTAACCTAACCTAACCTAACTAGCCTAACCAAACATAACCTAACCTAACCTAACTAACCTAACCTAACTAACCTAACCTAACTAACCTAATCTAACCTAACTAACCTAACCAAACTTAACCTAACCTAACCTATCGTAACCTAACCTAACCAACACCCACCTCGCAAGATCAAATACCTAAACTGACTCTGACCTAACCCTCACCAGGATGCAATCCTACTAGAAGCTCACAACTCCTGGATACCTGTTTACTGCTCGGAGAACAGGCACATTAGGTGATAGGAAACGCCACCTTAATTTCAATCCTGCCTGTCCGGGTTTCGATCCAGGAATCCCCGATTGTTAGTCTAGAAGGAACACATACATGTTTCATATCTCTGTGTACTCACCTATTTCTACTTGCAGGACCGAGCAACAGTTTTTGAACGTTGACATTATAGCCGCCGGTTGTTTAAAGCAATGATTCCTGGTTATATCTCTGATTCTCTGTCATATCAACTTTTAAAATTATGAATGGAGTTTGCATCTACAACTGTGGGTTTTCGTAAGTTTGTTCTTACCTAGTTGTATTCACCTAGTTGTGTTTGCTAGGTTTGACCTTCAGATCTTTGGTCCCACCTCTCAACCATCTCAATTGCTCAAGTAGTTTTTCCAGAAGTTATGTAACTCATAACTCTCAGCTCTGTTGGAAAACAGGCTGGGGCTGCATATTCAATGATTTGTCTCCCATAGGTTGAAAAAAAGGTTACTTCTTCTTTATAAAAGTTAGAAATGTACTTTGACTTTGTAGACTTTGAACTAGTAACTAGACTAGAGTCTAGTCGGCCTAGTCGGATAGGCCGTGTTCTTAATCCGGATGATCAGGCAGCGTTCGAGTTTGTCGAAACGGTTGCAATTACAGGGCACAGATCCCTCTCCTGAAGCAGCATCACTTTCGATAGATTCTCTGGATGATTGACCTTCTGGCAGTTCTCACGTTAACAAATTTACAACAGTTTTTTGACAAACAAGAAACGCCACATTCCTTTGATGTTTAAAATTTTTATCTCTGTCAGTGTGTGTGTCTTGATTCCTATGTGTCTTGATTCCGTATATGTCTTGATTCTGTGCGTGTCTTGATTCCTTGTGTGTCTTGATTCCGTGTATGTGTCTTGATTCCGTATGTGTCTTGATTCCGTGTTATGTCTTGATTCCATGTTATGTCTTAATTCCGTGTTATGTCTTGATTCGATGTGTGTCTTGATTCCGTGTGTGTCTTGATTCCGTGTGTGTCTTGATTCCGTTTGAGTCTTGATTCCGTGTGTGTCTTGATTCCGTTTGAGTCTTGATTCCGTGTGTGTCTTGATTCCGTGTGTGTATTGATTCCGTGTGAGTCTTGATTCCGTGTGTGTATTGATTCCATGTGAGTCTTGATTCCGTGTGTGTCTTGATTCCGTGTGTGTCTTGATTCCGTGTGTGTCTTGATTCCGTTTGAGTCTTGATTCCGTTTGAGTCTTGATTCCGTGTGTGTCTTGATTCCGTTTGAGTCTTGATTCCGTGTGTGTCTTGATTCCGTGTGTGTATTGATTCCGTGTGAGTCTTGATTCCGTGTGAGTCTTGATTCCGTGTGTGTCTTGATTCCGTGTGTGTCTTGATTCCTTGTGTGTCTTGTTTCCGTTTGAGTCTTGATTCCGTTTGAGTCTTGATTCCGTGTGAGTCTTGATTCCGTGTGAGTCTTGATTCCTTGTGTGTATTGATTCCTTGTGAGTCTTCATTCCGTATGTGTCCGTGTCCGTCATAGTCTATGAGTGTCCGTGTCAGTGTCATTATCCCTGGGGTTTTGAGTCCAGGATGCCATTTGTGTCCCCTCAAATTGCCTCCCTTATCTTCACCATGGGATCGTGTCAGTGTCCATGTGTGTCTTGATTCCGTGTGTGTCTTGAGTGTGTGTGTGTCTTGATTCCGTGTGTGTCTTGAGTGTGTGTGTGTCTTGATTCCGTGTGTGTCAGTGTCCGTCATAGTCTATGAGTGTCAGTGTCAGTGTCATTATCCCTGGGGTTTTGAGTCCAGGATGCCATTTGTGTCCCCTCAAATTGCCTCCCTTATCTCCACCATGGGATCGTGTCAGTGTCCATGTGTGTCTTGATTCCGTGTTTGTCTTGAGTGTGTGTGTGTCTTGATTCCGTGTGTGTCTTGAGTGTGTGTGTGTCTTGATTCCGTGTGTGTCTTGATTCCGTGTGTGTCTTGATTCTGTGTGTGTCTTGATTCCGTGTGTGTCTTGATTCTGTTTGAGTCTTGATTCCGTGTGAGTCTTGATTCCGTATGTGTCAGTGTCCGTCATAGTCTATGAGTGTCAGTGTCAGTGTCATTATCCGTGGGGTTTTGAGTCCAGGATGCCATTTGTGTCCCCTCAAATTGCCTCCCTTATCTCCACCTTGGGATCTTGTCAGTGTCCATGTGTGTCTTGATTCTATGTGTTTTTTGATTCCGTGTGTGTCTTGATTCCGTGTGTGTCTTGAGTCCGTGTGTGTCTTGAGTCCGTGTGTGTCTTGAGTCCGTCTGTGTCTTGATACCGTGTGTGTCTTGAGTCCGTCTGTGTCTTGATCCCGTGTGTGTCTTGAGTCCGTGTGTGTCTTGAGTCCGTGTGTGTCTTGAGTCCGTGTGTGTCTTGATCCCATGTGTGTCTTGAGTCCGCATGTGTCTTGATCCTGTGTATTGAGTCCGTGTTTCTTCTGAGGCCGTGTACGTCTTGATTGTCCGGGTGTCTTTGGGGTTTTGGGTCCAGGAAGCTATTTGTATCGACCCAAATTGCCTCCCTTCTCCCCACCTGAAATCCAGGTGGATTGAATGACCTGCCCGAGGTCAGTGGATCCAGGTATCCATCCGTGGGCCCCCGGATTTCAACCCTTCCCCACATTCCAAGGGGTCAGTCAATCAATCTTCGGCTATCCAGAGAATCTATCGAAACTGATGCTCCTACAGGAGGGGACACACAGAGAAATCTGTGCCCTGTACTTGCAACCATTCCGACAGGCTCGAACGCAGGTCTATCCGGATTAAGAACAAGTTCTATCCGACTAGGCCACGCTGGAGTTGCCTTTTGAATAAAATTTGGCACTTGTATTTATATATCGTAGTAAGGTTAGTCAGTGTCTATTTATCAACATTTGCAATGATTGACGTGTGAAGTTGTGAGTTTGTGTTGACAGTTAGAAATACATGACAGCTTATTCGATGAGGTTGCAGTCCAGTGACGCAGTTTCATGAATGAATATTGGAGAATTTAGGCAAACTGACGTGTGTGTGTGTGTGTGTGTGTGTGTGTGTGTGTGTGTGTGTGTGTGTGTGTTTAAAGATATGCATTAATTAATATTTAGTGTGGTGTGTGTCCAAATGAGTTTGTGATTCAAGCAATCCAATACCTAATATGTGCTAATTTAGGCTTCGTTTTGTATATAAATATATGTATGTTTTACTAGGGAATGAAAATCCGGTATGTTTTATTCCAAGTTTTTTTCAACAATAAATAGTACATATGCGAAAGAACGGTTTGGCTGGGTAAGTATAGCGTTGTGGCGGCCATTTTCTCTGGTGGGCAGGGGGCGGGGGGTGGGGAGGAGGGTGGTCTCTGGTGAGGGTAGTTATGTTTGGGCCTCGGTTGGGGGGTAGGGTGTTGGTAGGGGGGCCGAGGGAGCAGCAGAGGGGGGTATGAGGGGTGAGGGGACTGAATGGCATGGGGTTGCCAGTTTAGTGATTAAGATATTAATTTGTGGAGATAGGTTATATATGGAAAGGTGTTCAGGAAGGAATAAGAAAAGTGTTTCGAACTGATGTAAGTATATGAGTTATAGTGATTCATGTTAGCAGGGAAGATACGTGCTTAAAAAGGTGTAGAGATTTGTAGTTGACTTTATTTGCTTAATAATGTGTTAATTAACGGTAAAGGACCATTGGAGATAGATATTCAACAGCATGTTGAGTGGACAAGTTTTAGTAGGCAAGAAGGCAGGTAGAGAGAGAAAATGGACTAATAAATAGGTATACATTTTTTTCTCGAATGGTATACTTTAATAATCATAGGTACATATTTCAAAGTGCGACATTCTTGCGCGCGCGCGCACACACACAAACACACACACACATACATATATACTAACATACATACAGTCTCGACAGTCAAATTGCAGAAACTGTCACAATTATGACAAGGATCACTCATATTGGATATATACACACAGAAAAATTCACGTCGATAAGTCACTCCAATTACACGTATCTACACACACAGACAACATATTTCAGTGAGTGTGGCCCATAGTATACATTAATGTTCACACATGCCAGCCCATTCACTATTAATTGGTGTATATATTCATTCACTTACATGTTTATTTGTCTCTTTCTTATAAAATATTCACACACACACACACACACACACACACACACACACACACACACACACACACACACACACACACACACACACACACACACACACACACACACACACACGCACACACACACACACACACTAAAAGGAATCTTTCAGAACATTATATGCCAAATATGTCAGACCAATCCTGAAGTATGCAGCTCCAGCATGTGGTCCATATCTAGTCAAGCATAAGACTAAACTGGAAAAGATTCAAAGGTTTGCCACCACACTAGTACCCGAGCTAAGAGGTATGAGCTACGAGGAGCGACTACGGGAATCAAACCTCACTTCGTTGGAAGACAGAAGAGTTAGGGGGCACATGATCACCACATTCAAGATTCTCAAGGGAATTGATAGGGTAGATAAAGACAGGCTATTTAACACAAGGGGCACACGCTCTAGGGGACGCAGGTGGAAACTGAGTGCCCAAATGAGCCACAGAGTTATTAGAAAGAACCTTTTTAGTGTCAGAGTGGTTGACAAATGGAATGCATTAGGAAGTGATGTGGTGGAGGCTGACTCCATGCACAGTTTCAAGTGTAGATATGATAGACCCCAATAGGCTCTAACCTGTACACTTGTTGATTGACGGTTGTGAGGTGGGACCAAAGAGCCAGAGCTCAACCCCCGCATGCACAATAAGGTGAGTACAATTAGTTGAGTACACACAAACTCATTGATAATTTTTTCTGGAACACAACCCGACAAACCCTTTAACAACCAGGTACCTACTCACTGCTTCGTGAAGAGAATCGTTCAGTTAATGATTGGTGCCTAGTCAATCCGCTCTTCCCGGCTAGCCAGGATATGAACCCAGGCGAAATCGCTTGAGAAGTGCGAGATGAGTGCCTTGCCACTGATCCACAGGGACTGCCCAAATATGAATGCCATCAGCAGCACTAGCAGTTGGTGTTACCAGGCAGGTTACCCATCCAATTACTAACCAAATTGAAAGTTGCTTAACTTGGCTAATGGGACGAGAAGCAGTGTCCTTTAAGTGGTAGTATGGCCGTTGTTATTGTATACAAGTGGTAACCAATAACTTGTCAGTGAGTGAGTGATGATAATGGTAACTGCGGCGGAGGATACTCACACATACCAGCCAATTCTCCATTAATGATAATACTTATAGCAACTATTTAGTCAAACAAACCAACCAAAAGTGGACTATTGCACTAACATGGAAATGTTTGGAAGACATTGATCTCGCACAAATTGTTCATAAATGCCACACGCTGGTATTTAAAGAACCTAAACAATCCTCTTCAAAGAACGAATGGCTACTCTTAGGCCTTGGATTATGCTCTCTTAGGCTTCATTGGCAGTACTTATAACTTTGAGTCGGGAGACAGGCAGACAGGCAGTCTATATATATATACATGTTAGGCTTATATAGTGGTCTGGAAAACCCCACTCCACAAGGTCAAACTAACCCTCACTCACCACGATGCCAGTGGGTCACTAACTCCTGGATACCTATTTATTGCTAGGTGAACAGATTCATTAGGTGATAGGAAACGCTACGAACAATTACAGCCATGCCCGACCGCGATTCGAATCCTGGAATCCCATATTGTGAGTCGAGAAGGAACACATCATTCATGTTACATATTTATGTGTACTCACCTATTTATGTCAGGAGGATCGAGCATTAATCTTAGAGTCTGCCTTTTGTCCGCCTGCCTTTGAGTCTGCCTTTCTGTCCGTCGGTTGTTTATAGCAATAACTCATGGCCTATTTCCTAACCTAACCAAGCCTAACCTAACCCTACCCTAACCTATAACCTACCACAATCTATAGCCAAACCTATTAACTAACCTAACCTAATCTAAACCTAACCTAACCTACACCTAAACCTAACCTAACCTAACCTAAATAACCTAATCTAACCAAACCAAACATAACCTAACTTAACCTAAACTAACCTAACCAAAACTACCCTAACTATACTAACCTAACCTAACTAACCTTACCTAACCTAACCTAACCAAACCTAACCAAACCTAACCTAACTATTCTAACCTAACCTAACTAACCTAACCTAACTAACCTAACCTAACCTAACTAGCCTAACCAAACATAACCTAACCTAACCTAACTAACCTAACCTAACTAACCTAACCTAACTAACCTAATCTAACCTAACTAACCTAACCAAACTTAACCTAACCTAACCTATCGTAACCTAACCTAACCAACACCCACCTCGCAAGATCAAATACCTAAACTGACTCTGACCTAACCCTCACCAGGATGCAATCCTACTAGAAGCTCACAACTCCTGGATACCTGTTTACTGCTCGGAGAACAGGCACATTAGGTGATAGGAAACGCCACCTTAATTTCAATCCTGCCTGTCCGGGTTTCGATCCAGGAATCCCCGATTGTTAGTCAAGAAGGAACACATACATGTTTCATATCTCTGTGTACTCACCTATTTCTACTTGCAGGACCGAGCAACAGTTTTTGAACGTTGACATTATAGCCGCCGGTTGTTTAAAGCAATGATTCCTGGTTATATCTCTGATTCTCTGTCATATCAACTTTTAAAATTATGAATGGAGTTTGCATCTACAACTGTGGGTTTTCGTAAGTTTGTTCTTACCTAGTTGTATTCACCTAGTTGTGTTTGCTAGGTTTGACCTTCAGATCTTTGGTCCCACCTCTCAACCATCTCAATTGCTCAAGTAGTTTTTCCAGAAGTTATGTAACTCATAACTCTCAGCTCTGTTGGAAAACAGGCTGGGGCTGCATATTCAATGATTTGTCTCCCATAGGTTGAAAAAAAGGTTACTTCTTCTTTATAAAAGTTAGAAATGTACTTTGACTTTGTAGACTTTGAACTAGTAACTAGACTAGAGTCTAGTCGGCCTAGTCGGATAGGCCGTGTTCTTAATCCGGATGATCAGGCAGCGTTCGAGTTTGTCGAAACGGTTGCAATTACAGGGCACAGATCCCTCTCCTGAAGCAGCATCACTTTCGATAGATTCTCTGGATGATTGACCTTCTGGCAGTTCTCACGTTAACAAATTTACAACAGTTTTTTGACAAACAAGAAACGCCACATTCCTTTGATGTTTAAAATTTTTATCTCTGTCAGTGTGTGTGTCTTGATTCCTATGTGTCTTGATTCCGTATATGTCTTGATTCTGTGCGTGTCTTGATTCCTTGTGTGTCTTGATTCCGTGTATGTGTCTTGATTCCGTATGTGTCTTGATTCCGTGTTATGTCTTGATTCCATGTTATGTCTTAATTCCGTGTTATGTCTTGATTCGATGTGTGTCTTGATTCCGTGTGTGTCTTGATTCCGTGTGTGTCTTGATTCCGTTTGAGTCTTGATTCCGTGTGTGTCTTGATTCCGTTTGAGTCTTGATTCCGTGTGTGTCTTGATTCCGTGTGTGTATTGATTCCGTGTGAGTCTTGATTCCGTGTGTGTATTGATTCCATGTGAGTCTTGATTCCGTGTGTGTCTTGATTCCGTGTGTGTCTTGATTCCGTGTGTGTCTTGATTCCGTTTGAGTCTTGATTCCGTTTGAGTCTTGATTCCGTGTGTGTCTTGATTCCGTTTGAGTCTTGATTCCGTGTGTGTCTTGATTCCGTGTGTGTATTGATTCCGTGTGAGTCTTGATTCCGTGTGAGTCTTGATTCCGTGTGTGTCTTGATTCCGTGTGTGTCTTGATTCCTTGTGTGTCTTGTTTCCGTTTGATTCTTGATTCCGTTTGAGTCTTGATTCCGTGTGAGTCTTGATTCCGTGTGAGTCTTGATTCCTTGTGTGTATTGATTCCTTGTGAGTCTTCATTCCGTATGTGTCCGTGTCCGTCATAGTCTATGAGTGTCCGTGTCAGTGTCATTATCCCTGGGGTTTTGAGTCCAGGATGCCATTTGTGTCCCCTCAAATTGCCTCCCTTATCTTCACCATGGGATCGTGTCAGTGTCCATGTGTGTCTTGATTCCGTGTGTGTCTTGAGTGTGTGTGTGTCTTGATTCCGTGTGTGTCTTGAGTGTGTGTGTGTCTTGATTCCGTGTGTGTCAGTGTCCGTCATAGTCTATGAGTGTCAGTGTCAGTGTCATTATCCCTGGGGTTTTGAGTCCAGGATGCCATTTGTGTCCCCTCAAATTGCCTCCCTTATCTCCACCATGGGATCGTGTCAGTGTCCATGTGTGTCTTGATTCCGTGTTTGTCTTGAGTGTGTGTGTGTCTTGATTCCGTGTGTGTCTTGAGTGTGTGTGTGTCTTGATTCCGTGTGTGTCTTGATTCCGTGTGTGTCTTGATTCTGTGTGTGTCTTGATTCCGTGTGTGTCTTGATTCTGTTTGAGTCTTGATTCCGTGTGAGTCTTGATTCCGTATGTGTCAGTGTCCGTCATAGTCTATGAGTGTCAGTGTCAGTGTCATTATCCGTGGGGTTTTGAGTCCAGGATGCCATTTGTGTCCCCTCAAATTGCCTCCCTTATCTCCACCTTGGGATCTTGTCAGTGTCCATGTGTGTCTTGATTCTATGTGTTTTTTGATTCCGTGTGTGTCTTGATTCCGTGTGTGTCTTGAGTCCGTGTGTGTCTTGAGTCCGTGTGTGTCTTGAGTCCGTCTGTGTCTTGATACCGTGTGTGTCTTGAGTCCGTCTGTGTCTTGATCCCGTGTGTGTCTTGAGTCCGTGTGTGTCTTGAGTCCGTGTGTGTCTTGAGTCCGTGTGTGTCTTGATCCCATGTGTGTCTTGAGTCCGCATGTGTCTTGATCCTGTGTATTGAGTCCGTGTTTCTTCTGAGGCCGTGTACGTCTTGATTGTCCGGGTGTCTTTGGGGTTTTGGGTCCAGGAAGCTATTTGTATCGACCCAAATTACCTCCCTTCTCCCCACCTGAAATCCAGGTGGATTGAATGACCTGCCCGAGGTCAGTGGATCCAGGTATCCATCCGTGGGCCCCCGGATTTCAACCCTTCCCCACATTCCAAGGGGTCAGTCAATCAATCTTCGGCTATCCAGAGAATCTATCGAAACTGATGCTCCTACAGGAGGGGACACACAGAGAAATCTGTGCCCTGTACTTGCAACCATTCCGACAGGCTCGAACGCAGGTCTATCCGGATTAAGAACAAGTTCTATCCGACTAGGCCACGCTGGCGTTGCCTTTTGAATAAAATTTGGCACTTGTATTTATATATCGTAGTAAGGTTAGTCAGTGTCTATTTATCAACATTTGCAATGACTGACGTGTGAAGTTGTGAGTTTGTGTTGACAGTTAGAAATACATGACAGCTTATTCGATGAGGTTGCAGTCCAGTGACGCAGTTTCATGAATGAATATTGGAGAATTTAGGCAAACTGACGTGTGTGTGTGTGTGTGTGTGTGTGTGTGTGTGTGTGTACTCACCTAATTGTACTCACCTAATTGTGCTTGCGGGGGTTGAGCTCTGGCTCTTTGGTCCCGCCTCTCAACCGTCAATCAACTGGTGTACAGATTCCTGAGCCTATTGGGCTCTATCATATCTACATTTGAAACTGTGAATGGAGTCAGCCTCCACCACATCACTTCCTAATGCATTCCATTTGCTAACTACTCTGACACTGAAAAAGTTCTTTCTAACGTCTCTGTGGCTCATTTGGGTACTCAGCTTCCACCTGTGTCCCCTTGTTCGCGTCCCACCAGTGTTGAAAAGTTCGTCCTTGTTTACCCGGTCGATTCCCCTGAGGATTTTGTAGGTTGTGATCATGTCCCCCCTTACTCTTCTGTCTTCCAATGTCGTGAGGTGCATTTCCCGCAGCCTTTCCTCATAACTCATGCCTCTTAGTTCTGGGACTAGTCTAGTAGCATACCTTTGGACTTTTTCCAGCTTCGTCTTGTGCTTGACAAGGTACGGGCTCCATGCTGGGGCCGCATACTCCAGGATTGGTCTTACATATGTGGTGTACAAGATTCTGAATGATTCCTTACACAGGTTCCTGAACGCCGTTCTGATGTTAGCCAGCCTCGCATATGCCGCAGACGTTATTCTCTTTATGTGGGCTTCAGGAGACAGGTTTGGTGTGATATCAACTCCTAGATCTTTCTCTCTGTCTGTTTCATTAAGTACTTCATCTCCTATTCTGTATCCTGTGCCTGGCCTCCTGTTTCCACTGCCTAGTTTCATTACTTTGCATTTACTCGGGTTGAACTTCAACAGCCATTTGTTGGACCATTCACTCAGTCTATCCAGGTCATCTTGTAGCCTCCTACTATCATCCTCTGTTTCAATCCTCCTCATAATTTTTGCATCGTCGGCAAACATTGAGAGGAACAAATCTATACCCTCTGGGAGATCATTTACATATACCAGAAACAGTATAGGTCCAAGGACTGACCCCTGCGGGACTCCACTTGTGACGTCTCGCCAATCTGAGACCTCACCCCTCACACAGACTCGTTGTCTCCTGTTGCTTAGGTATTCCTCTATCCACCGGAGTACCTTCCCTCTCACTCCAGCCTGCATCTCCAACTTTCGCACTAGCCTCTTGTGTGGCACTGTATCAAAGGCTTTCTGACAATCCAAAAATATGCAGTCTGCCCACCCTTCTCTTTCTTGCCTTATTTTTGTTGCCTGGTCGTAGAATTCAAGTAACCCTGTGAGGCAGGACCTGCCATCCCTGAACCCATGTTGATGCTGTGTTACAAAGTTCCTTCGCTCCAGATGCTCCACTAGTTTTTTTCGCACAATCTTCTCCATCAGCTTGCATGGTATGCAGGTTAGGGACACTGGCCTGTAGTTCAGTGCCTCCTGTCTATCCCCTTTCTTGTATATCGGGACTACGTTAGCTGCTTTCCAAGTATCTGGCAGTTCCCCTGTTGCCAGTGATTTGTTATACACTATGGAGAGTGGTAGGCTCAGTTCTCTTGCTCCTTCCTTTAGAACCCAAGGGGAGATTCCATCTGGGCCTATAGCCTTCGTCACGTCCAACTCTAGTAAACACTTCCTTACTTCCCCACTGGTAATCTCAAACTCTTCCAGTGGTTCCTGGTTAGCTATTCCCTCACTTACCTCTGGAATTTCTCCGTGTTCTAAGGTGAAGACCTCCTGGAATTTCTTATTCAATTCCTCACACACTTCCTTGTCATTTGTAGTGAATCCTTAAGCCCCTATCCTTAATCTCATAACCAGTTCCTTTACTGTTGTTTTTCTCCTAATGTGGCTATGCAACAATTTAGGCTGAGTCTTTGCCTTGCTTGCGATGTCATTTTCGTATTGTCTTTCTGCCTCTCTTCTCATCCTGACATATTCATTCCTGGCATTCTGGTATCTTTCTCTGCTCTCCAGTGTCCTGTTATTCCTATAGTTTCTCCATGCCCTTTTACTTTGCTGCTTAGCTAGCCTACATCTTTGATTAAACCATGGGTTTCTCATCTTCATTTCTCTGTTTTCCTTTTGGACTGGGACAAACTTGTTTGCTGCGTCCTTGCACTTCTGCGTGATGTAATCCATCATATCTTGGGCCGTCTTTCCCCTGAGCTCTGTTTCCCATGCTATATCTGTTAGGAATTTTCTTATCCCCTCATAGTTTCCCTTTCGGTATGCTAACCTTTTGGTTTCGGTATCCCTCCTCGAGTTCAATAACCCTTCTTCAATCAAGTACTCAAACACCAGTACACTGTGGTCGCTCATTCCTACTGGGTCCTCAAAACCGATTTCTCTTATGTCGGAGTCGTTCAGAGTGAAGACTAGGTCGAGTCTCGCTGGTTCATCATTGCCTCTCATCATTGTGGGTTCTCCGACATGCTGCGTTAAAAAGTTGCTTGTCACCACCTCCAATAGTTTGGCTCTCCACGTATCCTCGCCTCCATGCGGTTCCTTGTTCTCCCAGTCAATCTTTCCGTGATTGAAGTCGCCCATGATGAGCAGGTGGGATCTATTTCTACAGGCAGCAGAGGCTGCCCTCTCAATTATAGTGTTAACAGTTAACAGTTAACATAACAGTGTTAACTCAATTATAGTGTGTGTGTGTGTGTGTGTGTGTGTGTGTGTGTGTGTGTGTGTGTGTTTAAAGGTATGCATTAATTAATATTTAGTGTGGTGTGTGTCCAAATGAGTTTGTGATTCAAGCAATCCAATACCTAATATGTGCTAATTTTGGCTTCGTTTTGTATATAAATATATGTATGTTTTACTAGGGAATGAAAATCCGGTATGTTTTATTTCAAGTTTCAATATAGTGTTAACAGTTAACAGTTAACATAACAGTGTTAACTCAATTATAGTGTGTGTGTGTGTGTGTGTGTGTGTGTGTGTGTGTGTGTGTGTGTGTGTGTGTGTGTGTTTAAAGGTATGCATTAATTAATATTTAGTGTGGTGTGTGTCCAAATGAGTTTGTGATTCAAGCAATCCAATACCTAATATGTGCTAATTTTGGCTTCGTTTTGTATATAAATATATGTATGTTTTACTAGGGAATGAAAATCCGGTATGTTTTATTTCAAGTTTTTTTCAACAATAAATAGTACATATGCGAACGAACGGTTTGGCTGGGTAAGTATAGCGTTGTGGCGGCCATTTTCTCTGGTGGGCAGGGGGCGGGGGGGGAGGAGGGTTGTCTCTGGTGAGGGTAGTTATGTTTGGGCCTCGGTTGGGGGGTAGGGTGTTGGTAGGGGGGCCGAGGGAGCAGCAGAGGGGGGTATGAGGGGTGGGGGGACTGAATGGCATGGGGTTGCCAGTTTAGTGATTAAGATATTAATTTGTGGAGATAGGTTATATATGGAAAGGTGTTCAGGAAGGAATAAGAAAAGTGTTTCGAACTGATGTAAGTATATGAGTTATAGTGATTCAGGTTAGAAGGAAGATACGTGCTTAAAAAGGTGTAGAGATTTGTAGTTGACTTTATTTGCTTAATAATGTGTTAATTAACGGTAAAGGACCATTGGAGATAGATATTCAACAGCATGTTGAGTGGACAAGTTTTAGTAGGCAAGAAGGCAGGCAGAGAGAGAAAATGGACTAATAAATAGGTATACATTTTTTTCTCGAATGGTATACTTTAATAATCATAGGTACATATTTCAAAGTGCGACATTCTTGCGCGCGCGCGCGCACACACACAAACACACACACACATACATATATACTAACATACATACAGTCTCGACAGTCAAATTGCAGAAACTGTCACAATTATGACAAGGATCACTCATATTGGATATATACACACAGAAAAATTCACGTCGATAAGTCACTCCAATTACACGTATCTACACACACAGACAACATATTTCAGTGAGTGTGGCCCATAGTATACATTAATGTTCACACATGCCAGCCCATTCACTATTAATTGGTGTATATATTCATTCACTTACATGTTTATTTGTCTCTTTCTTATAAAATATTCACACACACACACACACACACACACACACACACACACACACACACACACACACACACACACACACACACACACACACACACACACACACACACACACACACACACACACACACACACACACACACACACACACACACACACACACACACACACACACACACACACACACACACACTAAAAGGAATCTTTCAGAACATTATATGCCAAATATGTCAGACCAATCCTGAAGTATGCAGCTCCAGCATGGAGTCCATATCTAGTCAAGCATAAGACTAAACTGGAAAAGATTCAAAGGTTTGCCACCACACTAGTACCCGAGCTAAGAGGTATGAGCTACGAGGAGCGACTACGGGAATCAAACCTCACTTCGTTGGAAGACAGAAGAGTTAGGGGGCACATGATCACCACATTCAAGATTCTCAAGGGAATTGATAGGGTAGATAAAGACAGGCTATTTAACACAAGGGGCACACGCTCTAGGGGACGCAGGTGGAAACTGAGTGCCCAAATGAGCCACAGAGTTATTAGAAAGAACCTTTTTAGTGTCAGAGTGGTTGACAAATGGAATGCATTAGGAAGTGATGTGGTGGAGGCTGACTCCATGCACAGTTTCAAGTGTAGATATGATAGACCCCAATAGGCTCTAACCTGTACACCTGTTGATTGACGGTTGTGAGGCGGGACCAAAGAGCCAGAGCTCAACCCCCGCATGCACAATAAGGTGAGTACAATTAGTTGAGTACACACAAACTCATTGATAATTTTTTCTGGAACACAACCCGACAAACCCTTTAACAACCAGGTACCTACTCACTGCTTCGTGAAGAGAACCGTTCAGTTAATGATTGGTGCCTAGTCAATCCGCTCTTCCCGGCTAGCCAGGATATGAACCCAGGCGAAATCGCTTGAGAAGTGCGAGATGAGTGCCTTGCCACTGATCCACAGGGACTGCCCAAATATGAATGCCATCAGCAGCACTAGCAGTTGGTGTTACCAGGCAGGTTACCCATCCAATTACTAACCAAATTGAAAGTTGCTTAACTTGGCTAATGGGACGAGAAGCAGTGTCCTTTAAGTGGTAGTATGGCCGTTGTTATTGTATACAAGTGGTAACCAATAACTTGTCAGTGAGTGAGTGATGATAATGGTAACTGCGGCGGAGGATACTCACACATACCAGCCAATTCTCCATTAATGATAATACTTATAGCAACTATTTAGTCAAACAAACCAACCAAAAGTGGACTATTGCACCAACATGGAAATGTTTGGATGACATTGATCTCGCACAAATTGCTCATAAATGCCACACGCTGGTATTTAAAGAACCTAAACAATCCTCTTCAAAGAACGAATGGCTACTCTTAGGCCTTGGATTATGCTCTCTTAGGCTTCATTGGCAGTACTTATAACTTTGAGTCGGGAGACAGGCAGACAGGCAGTCTATATATATATACATGTTAGGCTTATATAGTGGTCTGGAAAACCCCACTCCACAAGGTCAAACTAACCCTCACTCACCACGATGCCAGTGGGTCACTAACTCCTGGATACCTATTTATTGCTAGGTGAACAGATTCATTAGGTGATAGGAAACGCTACGAACAATTACAGCCATGCCCGACCGCGATTCGAATCCTGGAATCCCATATTGTGAGTCGAGAAGGAACACATCATTCATGTTACATATTTATGTGTACTCACCTATTTATGTCAGGAGGATCGAGCATTAATCTTAGAGTCTGCCTTTTGTCCGCCTGCCTTTGAGTCTGCCTTTCTGTCCGTCGGTTGTTTATAGCAATAACTCATGGCCTATTTCCTAACCTAACCAAGCCTAACCTAACCCTACCCTAACCTATAACCTACCACAATCTATAGCCAAACCTATTAACTAACCTAACCTAATCTAAACCTAACCTAACCTACACCTAAACCTAACCTAACCTAACCTAAATAACCTAATCTAACCAAACCAAACACAACCTAACTTAACCTAAACTAACCTAACCAAAACTACCCTAACTATACTAACCTAACCTAACTAACCTTACCTAACCTAACCTAACCAAACCTAACCAAACCTAACCTAACTATTCTAACCTAACCTAACTAACCTAACCTAACTAACCTAACCTAACCTAACTAACCTAACCTAACTAACCTAACCTAACTAACCTAATCTAACCTAACTAACCTAACCAAACTTAACCTAACCTAACCTATCGTAACCTAACCTAACCAACACCCACCTCGCAAGATCAAATACCTAAACTGACTCTGACCTAACCCTCACCAGGATGCAATCCTACTAGAAGCTCACAACTCCTGGATACCTGTTTACTGCTCGGAGAACAGGCACATTAGGTGATAGGAAACGCCACCTTAATTTCAATCCTGCCTGTCCGGGTTTCGATCCAGGAATCCCCGATTGTTAGTCTAGAAGGAACACATACATGTTTCATATCTCTGTGTACTCACCTATTTCTACTTGCAGGACCGAGCAACAGTTTTTGAACGTTGACATTATAGCCGCCGGTTGTTTAAAGCAATGATTCCTGGTTATATCTCTGATTCTCTGTCATATCAACTTTTAAAATTATGAATGGAGTTTGCATCTACAACTGTGGGTTTTCGTAAGTTTGTTCTTACCTAGTTGTATTCACCTAGTTGTGTTTGCTAGGTTTGACCTTCAGATCTTTGGTCCCACCTCTCAACCATCTCAATTGCTCAAGTAGTTTTTCCAGAAGTTATGTAACTCATAACTCTCAGCTCTGTTGGAAAACAGGCTGGGGCTGCATATTCAATGATTTGTCTCCCATAGGTTGAAAAAAAGGTTACTTCTTCTTTATAAAAGTTAGAAATGTACTTTGACTTTGAAGACTTTGAACTAGTAACTAGACTAGAGTCTAGTCGGCCTAGTCGGATAGGCCGTGTTCTTAATCCGGATGATCAGGCAGCGTTCGAGTTTGTCGAAACGGTTGCAATTACAGGGCACAGATCCCTCTCCTGAAGCAGCATCACTTTCGATAGATTCTCTGGATGATTGACCTTCTGGCAGTTCTCACGTTAACAAATTTACAACAGTTTTTTGACAAACAAGAAACGCCACATTCCTTTGATGTTTAAAATTTATTAACCAACATATTAACCACTCTGTCAGTGTGTGTGTCTTGATTCCTATGTGTCTTGATTCCGTATATGTCTTGATTCTGTGCGTGTCTTGATTCCTTGTGTGTCTTGATTCCGTGTATGTGTCTTGATTCCGTATGTGTCTTGATTCCGTGTTATGTCTTGATTCCATGTTATGTCTTAATTCCGTGTTATGTCTTGATTCGATGTGTGTCTTGATTCCGTGTGTGTCTTGATTCCGTGTGTGTCTTGATTCCGTTTGAGTCTTGATTCCGTGTGTGTCTTGATTCTGTTTGAGTCTTGATTCCGTGTGTGTCTTGATTCCGTGTGTGTATTGATTCCGTGTGAGTCTTGATTCCGTGTGTGTATTGATTCCATGTGAGTCTTGATTCCGTGTGTGTCTTGATTCCGTGTGTGTCTTGATTCCGTGTGTGTCTTGATTCCGTTTGAGTCTTGATTCCGTTTGAGTCTTGATTCCGTGTGTGTCTTGATTCCGTTTGAGTCTTGATTCCGTGTGTGTCTTGATTCCGTGTGTGTATTGATTCCGTGTGAGTCTTGATTCCGTGTGAGTCTTGATTCCGTGTGTGTCTTGATTCCGTGTGTGTCTTGATTCCTTGTGTGTCTTGTTTCCGTTTGAGTCTTGATTCCGTTTGAGTCTTGATTCCGTGTGAGTCTTGATTCCGTGTGAGTCTTGATTCCTTGTGTGTATTGATTCCGTGTGAGTCTTCATTCCGTATGTGTCCGTGTCCGTCATAGTCTATGAGTGTCCGTGTCAGTGTCATTATCCCTGGGGTTTTGAGTCCAGGATGCCATTTGTGTCCCCTCAAATTGCCTCCCTTATCTTCACCATGGGATCGTGTCAGTGTCCATGTGTGTCTTGATTCCGTGTGTGTCTTGAGTGTGTGTGTGTCTTGATTCCGTGTGTGTCTTGAGTGTGTGTGTGTCTTGATTCCGTGTGTGTCAGTGTCCGTCATAGTCTATGAGTGTCAGTGTCAGTGTCATTATCCCTGGGGTTTTGAGTCCAGGATGCCATTTGTGTCCCCTCAAATTGCCTCCCTTATCTCCACCATGGGATCGTGTCAGTGTCCATGTGTGTCTTGATTCCGTGTTTGTCTTGAGTGTGTGTGTGTCTTGATTCCGTGTGTGTCTTGAGTGTGTGTGTGTCTTGATTCCGTGTGTGTCTTGATTCCGTGTGTGTCTTGATTCTGTGTGTGTCTTGATTCCGTGTGTGTCTTGATTCTGTTTGAGTCTTGATTCCGTGTGAGTCTTGATTCCGTATGTGTCAGTGTCCGTAATAGTCTATGAGTGTCAGTGTCAGTGTCATTATCCGTGGGGTTTTGAGTCCAGGATGCCATTTGTGTCCCCTCAAATTGCCTCCCTTATCTCCACCTTGGGATCTTGTCAGTGTCCATGTGTGTCTTGATTCTATGTGTTTTTTGATTCCGTGTGTGTCTTGATTCCGTGTGTGTCTTGAGTCCGTGTGTGTCTTGAGTCCGTGTGTGTCTTGAGTCCGTCTGTGTCTTGATACCGTGTGTGTCTTGAGTCCGTCTGTGTCTTGATCCCGTGTGTGTCTTGAGTCCGTGTGTGTCTTGAGTCCGTGTGTGTCTTGAGTCCGTGTGTGTCTTGATCCCATGTGTGTCTTGAGTCCGCATGTGTCTTGATCCTGTGTATTGAGTCCGTGTTTCTTCTGAGGCCG
>NW_027190783.1:2500-26869 GCF_040958095.1 Procambarus clarkii
GTGTTGTGCTTGTGTGTGTGTGGGTGTGTGTGTGTGTGTGTGTGTGTGTGTGTGTGTGTGTGTGTGTGTGTGTGTGTGTGTGTGTGTTCGAGTACACACATCAACAACTCATCAAGACACCCCCCCTCCCACCCCCCCCTCAAGACAAGGCAGAACAATCACCATCAACACAATCTTAGACACGATAAAACAAACAACAACACTAAAACATATATACAACAACATAAATACAAACTTTACAAACATATTTACCGAGATAAACGACCATAACACATTACCCCCCCCCCTCCCCCCCCCCCAAAAAAAAAAAAATTGGATATTAAACCAAAGTCAACGTCGGCGCCAAGGGTCGGAACGCTGATGACGTCACTGGCCCAGGACCCGGGTCAGTAATCTTCAATGTTGGTGGTGGTGGATAGTGAGGATAGGTGGTGGTGGATAGTGAGGATAGGTGGTGGTGGATAGTGAGGATAGGTGGTGGTGGATAGTGAGGATAGGTGGGGGTGGATGGTGAGGATAGGTGGTGGTGGATAGTGAGGATAGGTGGTGGTGGATAGTGAGGATAGGTGGTGGTGGATAGTGAGGATAGGTAGGGGTGGATAGTGAGGATAGGTGGTGGTGGATAGTGAGGATAGGTGGTGGTGGATAGTGAGGATAGGTGGTGGTGGATAGTGAGGATAGGTGGTGGTGGATAGTGAGGATAGGTGGTGGTGGATAGTGAGGATAGGTGGTGGTGGATAGTGAGGATAGGTGGTGGTGGATAGTGAGGATAGGTGGTGGTGGATAGTGAGGATAGGTGGTGGTGGATAGTGAGGATAGGTGGGGGTGGATAGTGAGGATAGGTGGGGGTGGATAGTGAGGATAGGTGGGGGTGGATAGTGAGGATAGGTGGTGGTGGATAGTGAGGATAGGTGGGGGTGGATAGGTGAGGATAGGTGGTGGTGGATAGTGAGGATAGGTGGGGGTGGATAGTGAGGATAGGTGGTGGTGGATAGTGAGGATAGGTGGTGGTGGATAGTGAGGATAGGTGGTGGTGGATAGTGAGGATAGGTGGGGGTGGATAGTGAGGATAGGTGGTGGTGGATAGTGAGGATAGGTGGTGGTGGATAGTGAGGATAGGTGGTGGTGGATAGTGAGGATAGGTGGTGGTGGATAGTGAGGAGAGGTGGTGGTGGATAGTGAGGATAGGTGGTGGTGGATAGTGAGGATAGGTGGTGGTGGATAGTGAGGATAGGTGGTGGTGGATAGTGAGGATAGGTGGTGGGGGATAGTGAGGAGAGGTGGTGGTGGATAGTGAGGATAGGTGGTGGTGGATAGTGAGGAGTGGTGGATAGTGAGGATAGGTGGTGGTGGATAGTGAGGATAGGTGGGGTGGATAGTGAGGATAGGTGGTGGTGGATAGTGAGGATAGGTGGTGGTGGATAGTGAGGATAGGTGAGGGTGGATAGTGAGGATAAGTGGGGGGTAGATAGTGAGGACAGGTGGGGTGGATAGTGAGGATAGGTGGTGGTGGATAGTGAGGACAGGTGGGGTGGATAGTGAGGATAGGTGGGGGTGGATAGTGAGGATAGGTGGGGTGGATAGTGAGGATAGGTGGGGTGGATAGTGAGGATAGGTGGCGGTGGATAGTGAGGATAGGTGGTGGTGGATAGTGAGGATAGGTGGTGGTGGATAGTGAGGATAGGTGGCGGTGGATAGTGAGGATAGGTGGTGGTGGATAGTGAGGATAGGTGAGGGTGGACAGTGAGGACAGGTGGGGGTGGATAGTGAGGATAGGTGGTGGTGGATAGTGAGGACAGGTGGGGTGGATAGTGAGGATAGGTGGGGTGGATAGTGAGGATAGGTGGGGTGGATAGTGAGGCTAGGTGGGGTGGATAGTGAGGATAGGTGGTGGTGGATAGTGAGGATAGGTGGGGTAGATAGTGAGGATAGGTGGGGGGTGGATAGTGAGGATAAGTGGGGGTGGACAGTGAGGATAGGTGGGGGTGGATAGTGAGGATAGGTGGGGGTGGATAGTGACGATAGGTGGTGGTGGATAGTGAGGACAGGTGGGGTGGATAGTGAGGATAGGTGGGGTGGATAATGAGGATAGGTGGGGTGGCTAGTGAGGTCGATAGGTGGCGGTGAATAGTGAGGACAGGTGGGGGTGGATAGTGAGGATAGGTGGGGTGGATAGTGAGGATAGGTGGGGTGGATAGTGAGGATAGGTGGCGGTGGATAGTCAGTGGTGGATAGTGAGGATAGGTGGTGGTGGATAATGAGGATAGGTGGGGTGGATAGTGAGGATAGGTGGAGGTGGATTGTGAGGACAGGTGGGGTGGATAGTGAGGATAGGTGGTGGTGGATAGTGAGGATAGGTGGGGTGGATAGTGAGGATAGGTGAGGGTGGATAGTGAGGATAGGCGGGGGTGGATAGTGCGGATAGGTGGTGGTGGATAGTGAGGACAGGTGGGGGTGGATAGTGAGGAGAGGTGGGGGTGGATAGTGAGGATAGGTGTTGGTGGATAGTGAGGATGGGTGGGGTGGATAGTGAGGATAGGTGGGGTGGATAGTGAGGACAGGTGGTGGTGGATAGTGAGGATAGGTGGGGTGGATAGTGAGGACAGGTGGGGTGGATAGTGAGGATAGGTGGGGGTGGATAGTGAGGATAGGTGGTGGTGGATAGTGAGGATAGGTGGTGGTGGATAGTGAGGATAGGTGGTGGTGGATAGTGAGGATAGGTGGGGGATAGTGAGGAGAGGTGGTGGTGGATAGTGAGGATAGGTGGTGGTGGATAGTGAGGAGTGGTGGATAGTGAGGATAGGTGGTGGTGGATAGTGAGGATAGGTGGGGGTGGATAGTGAGGATAGGTGGTGGTGGATAGTGAGGATAGGTGGTGGTGGATAGTGAGGATAGGTGAGGGTGGATAGTGAGGATAAGTGGGGGGTGGATAGTGAGGACAGGTGGGGTGGATAGTGAGGATAGGTGGTGGTGGATAGTGAGGACAGGTGGGGTGGATAGTGAGGATAGGTGGGGGTGGATAGTGAGGATAGGTGGGGTGGATAGTGAGGATAGGTGGGGTGGATAGTGAGGATAGGTGGCGGTGGATAGTGAGGATAGGTGGTGGTGGATAGTGAGGATAGGTGGTGGTGGATAGTGAGGATAGGTGGTGGTGGATAGTGAGGATAGGTGGCGGTGGATAGTGAGGATAGGTGGTGGTGGATAGTGAGGATAGGTGAGGGTGGACAGTGAGGACAGGTGGGGGTGGATAGTGAGGATAGGTGGTGGTGGATAGTGAGGACAGGTGGGGTGGATAGTGAGGATAGGTGGGGTGGATAGTGAGGATAGGTGGGGGTGGATAGTGAGGCTAGGTGGGGTGGATAGTGAGGATAGGTGGTGGTGGATAGTGAGGATAGGTGGGGTGGATAGTGAGGATAGGTGGGGGGTGGATAGTGAGGATAAGTGGGGGTGGACAGTGAGGATAGGTGGGGGTGGATAGTGAGGATAGGTGGGGGTGGATAGTGACGATAGGTGGTGGTGGATAGTGAGGACAGGTGGGGTGGATAGTGAGGATAGGTGGGGTGGATAATGAGGATAGGTGGGGTGGCTAGTGAGGTCGATAGGTGGCGGTGAATAGTGAGGACAGGTGGGGGTGGATAGTGAGGATAGGTGGGGTGGATAGTGAGGATAGGTGGGGTGGATAGTGAGGATAGGTGGCGGTGGATAGTCAGTGGTGGATAGTGAGGATAGGTGGTGGTGGATAATGAGGATAGGTGGGGTGGATAGTGAGGATAGGTGGAGGTGGATTGTGAGGACAGGTGGGGTGGATAGTGAGGATAGGTGGTGGTGGATAGTGAGGATAGGTGGGGTGGATAGTGAGGATAGGTGAGGGTGGATAGTGAGGATAGGCGGGGGTGGATAGTGCGGATAGGTGGTGGTGGATAGTGAGGACAGGTGGGGGTGGATAGTGAGGAGAGGTGGGGGTGGATAGTGAGGATAGGTGTTGGTGGATAGTGAGGATGGGTGGGGTGGATAGTGAGGATAGGTGGGGTGGATAGTGAGGACAGGTGGTGGTGGATAGTGAGGATAGGTGGGGTGGATAGTGAGGATAGGTGGGGTGGATAGTGAGGACAGGTGGGGTGGATAGTGAGGATAGGTGGGGTGGATAGTGAGGATAGGTGGTGGTGGATAGTGAGGATAGGTGGTGGTGGATAGTGAGGACAGGTGGGGTGGATAGTGAGGATAGGTGGGGGTGGATAGTGAGGATAGGTGGTGGTGGATAGTGAGGATAGGTGGTGGTGGATAGTGAGGATAGGTGGTGGTGGATAGTGAGGATAGGTGGTGGTGGATAGTGAGGATAGGTGATGGTGGATAGTGAGGATAGGTGGTGGTGGATAGTGAGGAGAGGTGGTGGTGGATAGTGAGGATAGGTGGTGGTGGATAGTGAGGATAGGTGGTGGTGGATAGTGAGGATAGGTGGTGGTGGATAGTGAGGATAGGTGGTGGTGGATAGTGAGGATAGGTGGTGGTGGATAGTGAGGATAGGTGGTGGTGGATAGTGAGGATAGGTGGTGGTGGATAGTGAGGATAGGTGGTGGTGGATAGTGAGGAGAGGTGGTGGTGGATAGTGAGGATAGGTGGTGGTGGATAGTGAGGAGTGGTGGATAGTGAGGATAGGTGGTGGTGGATAGTGAGAATAGGTGGGGGTGGATAGTGAGGATAGGTGGTGGTGGATAGTGAGGATAGGTGGTGGTGGATAGTGAGGATAGGTGAGGGTGGATAGTGAGGATAAGTGGGGGGTGGATAGTGAGGACAGGTGGGGTGGATAGTGAGGATAGGTGGTGGCGGATAGTGAGGACAGGTGGGGTGGATAGTGAGGATAGGTGGGGGTGGATAGTGAGGATAGGTGGGGTGGATAGTGAGGATAGGTGGGGTGGATAGTGAGGATAGGTGGCGGTGGATAGTGAGGATAGGTGGTGGTGGATAGTGAGGATAGGTGGTGGTGGATAGTGAGGATAGGTGGCGGTGGATAGTGAGGATAGGTGGTGGTGGATAGTGAGGATAGGTGAGGGTGGATAGTGAGGACAGGTGGGGGTGGATAGTGAGGATAGGTGGTGGTGGATAGTGAGGACAGGTGGGGTGGATAGTGAGGATAGGTGGGGTGGATAGTGAGGATAGGTGGGGGTGGATAGTGAGGCTAGGTGGGGTGGATAGTGAGGATAGGTGGTGGTGGATAGTGAGGATAGGTGGGGTGGATAGTGAGGATAGGTGGGGGTGGATAGTGAGGATAGGTGGTGGTGGATAGTGAGGACAGGTGGGGTGGATAGTGAGGATAGATGGGGTGGATAATGAGGATAGGTGGGGTGGCTAGTGAGGTCGATAGGTGGCGGTGGATAGTGAGGACAGGTGGGGGTGGATAGTGAGGATAGGTGGGGTGGATAGTGAGGATAGGTGGGGTGGATAGTGAGGATAGGTGGCGGTGGATAGTCAGTGGTGGATAGTGAGGATAGGTGGTGGTGGATAGTGAGGATAGGTGGGGTGGATAGTGAGGATAAGTGGAGGTGGATTGTGAGGACAGGTGGGGTGGATAGTGAGGATAGGTGGTGGTGGATAGTGAGGATAGGTGGGGTGGATAGTGAGGATAGGTGAGGGTGGATAGTGAGGATAGGTGGGGGTGGATAGTGCGGATAGGTGGTGGTGGATAGTGAGGACAGGTGGGGGTGGATAGTGAGGAGAGGTGGGGGTGGATAGTGAGGATAGGTGTTGGTGGATAGTGAGGATGGGTGGGGTGGATAGTGAGGATGGGTGGGGTGGATAGTGAGAATAAGTGGGGTGGATAGTGAGGACAGGTGGTGGTGGATAGTGAGGATAGGTGGGGTGGATAGTGAGGATAGGTGGGGGTGGATAGTGAGGACAGGTGGGTTGGATAGTGAGGATAGGTGGGGTGGATAGTGAGGATAGGTGGTGGTGGATAGTGAGGATAGGTGGTGGTGGATAGTGAGGACAGGTGGGGTGGATAGTGAGGATAGGTGGGGGTGGATAGTGAGGATAGGTGGTGGTGGATAGTGAGGATAGGTGGTGGTGGATAGTGAGGATAGGTGGGGTGGATAGTGAGGATAGGTGAGGGTGGATAGTGAGGATAGGTGAGGGTGGATAGTGAGGATAGGTGATGGTGGATAGTGAGGATAGGTGGGGTGGATAGTGAGGGTGGATAGTGAGGATAGGTGACGGTGGATAGTGAGGATAGGTGGTGGTGGAGTGAGGATAGGTGGGGTGGATAGTGAGGATAGGAGGGGTGGATAGTGAGGATAGGTGAGGGTGGATAGTGAGGATAGGTGGTGGTGGAGTGAGGATAGGTGGGGTGGATAGTGAGGATAGGTGGTGGTGGATAGTGAGGATAGGTGGTGGGGGATAGTGAGGAGAGGTGGTGGTGGATAGTGAGGATAGGTGGTGGTGGATAGTGAGGAGTGGTGGATAGTGAGGATAGGTGGTGGTGGATAGTGAGGATAGGTGGGGGTGGATAGTGAGGATAGGTGGTGGTGGATAGTGAGGATAGGTGGTGGTGGATAGTGAGGATAGGTGAGGGTGGATAGTGAGGATAAGTGGGGGGTGGATAGTGAGGACAGGTGGGGTGGATAGTGAGGATAGGTGGTGGTGGATAGTGAGGACAGGTGGGGTGGATAGTGAGGATAGGTGGGGGTGGATAGTGAGGATAGGTGGTGGTGGATAGTGAGGATAGGTGGGGTGGATAGTGAGGATAGGTGGCGGTGGATAGTGAGGATAGGTGGTGGTGGATAGTGAGGATAGGTGGTGGTGGATAGTGAGGATAGGTGGCGGTGGATAGTGAGGATAGGTGGTGGTGGATAGTGAGGATAGGTGAGGGTGGACAGTGAGGACAGGTGGGGGTGGATAGTGAGGATAGGTGGTGGTGGATAGTGAGGACAGGTGGGGTGGATAGTGAGGATAGGTGGGGTGGATAGTGAGGATAGGTGGGGTGGATAGTGAGGATAGGTGGAGGTGGATTGTGAGGACAGGTGGGGTGGATAGTGAGGATAGGTGGTGGTGGATAGTGAGGATAGGTGGGGTGGATAGTGAGGATAGGTGAGGGTGGATAGTGAGGATAGGCGGGGGTGGATAGTGCGGATAGGTGGTGGTGGATAGTGAGGACAGGTGGGGGGTGGATAGTGAGGAGAGGTGGGGGTGGATAGTGAGGATAGGTGTTGGTGGATAGTGAGGATGGGTGGGGTGGATAGTGAGGATAGGTGGGGTGGATAGTGAGGACAGGTGGTGGTGGATAGTGAGGATAGGTGGGGTGGATAGTGAGGACAGGTGGGGGTGGATAGTGAGGATAGGTGGGGGTGGATAGTGAGGATAGGTGGTGGTGGATAGTGAGGATAGGTGGTGGTGGATAGTGAGGATAGGTGGTGGTGGATAGTGAGGATAGGTGGGGGATAGTGAGGAGAGGTGGTGGTGGATAGTGAGGATAGGTGGTGGTGGATAGTGAGGAGTGGTGGATAGTGAGGATAGGTGGTGGTGGATAGTGAGGATAGGTGGGGGTGGATAGTGAGGATAGGTGGTGGTGGATAGTGAGGATAGGTGGTGGTGGATAGTGAGGATAGGTGAGGGTGGATAGTGAGGATAAGTGGGGGGTGGATAGTGAGGACAGGTGGGGTGGATAGTGAGGATAGGTGGTGGTGGATAGTGAGGACAGGTGGGGTGGATAGTGAGGATAGGTGGGGGTGGATAGTGAGGATAGGTGGGGTGGATAGTGAGGATAGGTGGGGTGGATAGTGAGGATAGGTGGCGGTGGATAGTGAGGATAGGTGGTGGTGGATAGTGAGGATAGGTGGTGGTGGATAGTGAGGATAGGTGGCGGTGGATAGTGAGGATAGGTGGTGGTGGATAGTGAGGATAGGTGAGGGTGGATAGTGAGGACAGGTGGGGGTGGATAGTGAGGATAGGTGGTGGTGGATAGTGAGGACAGGTGGGGGTGGATAGTGAGGATAGGTGGGGTGGATAGTGAGGATAGGTGGGGGTGGATAGTGAGGCTAGGTGGGGTGGATAGTGAGGATAGGTGGTGGTGGATAGTGAGGATAGGTGGGGTGGATAGTGAGGATAGGTGGGGGGTGGATAGTGAGGATAAGTGGGGGTGGACAGTGAGGATAGGTGGGGGTGGATAGTGAGGATAGGTGGGGGTGGATAGTGACGATAGGTGGTGGTGGATAGTGAGGACAGGTGGGGTGGATAGTGAGGATAGGTGGGGTGGATAATGAGGATAGGTGGGGTGGCTAGTGAGGTCGATAGGTGGCGGTGAATAGTGAGGACAGGTGGGGGGTGGATAGTGAGGATAGGTGGGGTGGATAGTGAGGATAGGTGGGGTGGATAGTGAGGATAGGTGGCGGTGGATAGTCAGTGGTGGATAGTGAGGATAGGTGGTGGTGGATAATGAGGATAGGTGGGGTGGATAGTGAGGATAGGTGGAGGTGGATTGTGAGGACAGGTGGGGTGGGATAGTGAGGATAGGTGGTGGTGGATAGTGAGGATAGGTGGGGTGGATAGTGAGGATAGGTGAGGGTGGATAGTGAGGATAGGCGGGGGTGGATAGTGCGGATAGGTGGTGGTGGATAGTGAGGACAGGTGGGGGTGGATAGTGAGGAGAGGTGGGGGTGGATAGTGAGGATAGGTGTTGGTGGATAGTGAGGATGGGTGGGGTGGATAGTGAGGATAGGTGGGGTGGATAGTGAGGACAGGTGGTGGTGGATAGTGAGGATAGGTGGGGTGGATAGTGAGGATAGGTGGGGTGGATAGTGAGGACAGGTGGGGTGGATAGTGAGGATAGGTGGGGTGGATAGTGAGGATAGGTGGTGGTGGATAGTGAGGATAGGTGGTGGTGGATAGTGAGGACAGGTGGGGTGGATAGTGAGGATAGGTGGGGGTGGATAGTGAGGATAGGTGGTGGTGGATAGTGAGGATAGGTGGTGGTGGATAGTGAGGATAGGTGGTGGTGGATAGTGAGGATAGGTGGTGGTGGATAGTGAGGATAGGTGATGGTGGATAGTGAGGATAGGTGGTGGTGGATAGTGAGGAGAGGTGGTGGTGGATAGTGAGGATAGGTGGTGGTGGATAGTGAGGATAGGTGGTGGTGGATAGTGAGGATAGGTGGTGGTGGATAGTGAGGATAGGTGGTGGTGGATAGTGAGGATAGGTGGTGGTGGATAGTGAGGATAGGTGGTGGTGGATAGTGAGGATAGGTGGTGGTGGATAGTGAGGAGAGGTGGTGGTGGATAGTGAGGATAGGTGGTGGTGGATAGTGAGGAGTGGTGGATAGTGAGGATAGGTGGTGGTGGATAGTGAGAATAGGTGGGGGTGGATAGTGAGGATAGGTGGTGGTGGATAGTGAGGATAGGTGGTGGTGGATAGTGAGGATAGGTGAGGGTTGGATAGTGAGGATAAGTGGGGGGTGGATAGTGAGGACAGGTGGGGTGGATAGTGAGGATACGGTGGTGACGGATAGTGAGGACAGGTGGGGTGGATAGTGAGGATAGGTTGGGGGTGGATAGTGAGGATAGGTGGGGTGGATAGTGAGGATAGGTGGGGGGATAGTGAGGATAGGTGGCGGTGGATAGTGAGGATAGGTGGTGGTGGATAGTGAGGATAGGTGGTGGTGGATAGTGAGGATAGGTGGCGGTGGATAGTGAGGATAGGTGGTGGGTGGATAGTGAGGATAGGTGAGGGTGGATAGTGAGGACAGGTGGGGGTGGATAGTGGAGGATAGGTGGTGGTGGATAGTGAGGACAGGTGGGGTGGATAGTGAGGATAGGTGGGGTGGATAGTGAGGATAGGTGGGGGTGGATAGTGAGGCTAGGTGGGGTGGATAGTGAGGATAGGTGGTGGTGGATAGTGAGGATAGGTGGGGGTGGATAGTGAGGAATAGGTGTGGGGTGGATAGTGAGGATAGGTGGTGGTGGATAGTGAGGACAGGTGGGGTGGATAGTGAGGATAGGTGGGGTGGATAATGAGGATAGGTGGGGTGGCTAGTGAGGTCGATAGGTGGCGGTGGGATAGTGAGGACAGGTGGGGGTGGATAGTGAGGATAGGTGGGGTGGATAGTGAGGATAAGGTGGGGTGGATAGTGAGGATAGGTGGCGGTGGATAGTCAGGTGGTGGATAGTGAGGATAGGTGGTGGTGGATAGTGAGGATAGGTGGGGTGGATAGTGAGGATAGGTGGAGGTGGATTGTGAGGACAGGTGGGGTGGATAGTGGAGGATAGGTGGTGGTGGATAGTGAGGATAGGTGGGGTGGATAGTGAGGATAGGTGAGGGTGGATAGTGAGGATAGGTGGGGGTGGATAGTGCGGATAGGTGGTGGTGGATAGTGAGGACAGGTGGGGGTGGATAGTGAGGAGAGGTGGGGGTGGATAGTGAGGATAGGTTGTTGGTGGATAGTGAGGATGGGTGGGGTGGATAGTGAGGATGGGTGGGGTGGATAGTGAGAATAAGTGGGGTGGATAGTGAGGACAGGTGGTGGTGGATAGTGAGGATAGGTGGGGTGGATAGTGAGGATAGGTGGGGGTGGATAGTGAGGACAGGTGGGTTGGATAGTGAGGATAGGTGGGGTGGATAGTGAGGATAGGTGGTGGTGGATAGTGAGGATAGGTGGTGGTGGATAGTGAGGACAGGTGGGGTGGATAGTGAGGATAGGTGGGGGTGGATAGTGAGGATAGGTGGTGGTGGATAGTGAGGATAGGTGGTGGTGGATAGTGAGGATAGGTGGGGTGGATAGTGAGGATAGGTGAGGGTGGATAGTGAGGATAGGTGAGGGTGGATAGTGAGGATAGGTGATGGTGGATAGTGAGGATAGGTGGGGTGGATAGTGAGGATAGGTGGAGGTGGATTGTGAGGACAGGTGGGGTGGATAGTGAGGATAGGTGGTGGTGGATAGTGAGGATAGGTGGGGTGGATAGTGAGGATAGGTGAGGGTGGATAGTGAGGATAGGCGGGGGTGGATAGTGCGGATAGGTGGTGGTGGATAGTGAGGACAGGTGGGGGTGGATAGTGAGGAGAGGTGGGGGTGGATAGTGAGGATAGGTGTTGGTGATAGTGAGGATGGTGGGGTGGATAGTGAGGATAGGTGGGGTGGATAGTGAGGACAGGTGGTAGGTGAGATAGTGAGGATAGGTGGGGTGGATAGTGAGGACAGGTGGGGTGGATAGTGAGGATAGGTGGGGGGTGGATAGTGAGGATAGGTGGTGGTGGATAGTGAGGATAGGTGGTGGTGGATAGTGAGGATAGGTGGTGGTGGATAGTGAGGATAGGTGGGGGATAGTGAGGAGAGGTGGTGGTGGATAGTGAGGATAGGTGGTGGTGGATAGTGAGGCGAGTGGTGGATAGTGAGGATAGGTGGTGGTGGATAGTGAGGATAGGTGGGGGTGGATAGTGAGATAGGTGGTGGTGGATAGTGAGGATAGGTGGTGGTGGATAGTGAGGATAGGTGAGGGTGGATAGTGAGGATAAGTGGGGGGTGGATAGTGAGGACAGGTGGGGTGGATAGTGAGGATAGGTGGTGGTGGATAGTGAGGACAGGTGGGGTGGATAGTGAGGATAGGTGGGGGTGGATAGTGAGGATAGGTGGGTGGATAGTGAGGATAGGTGGGGTGGATAGTGAGGATAGGTGGCGGTGGATAGTGAGGATAGGTGGTGGTGGATAGTGAGGATAGGTGGTGGTGGATAGTGAGGATAGGTGGCGGTGGATAGTGAGGATAGGTGGTGGTGGATAGTGAGGATAGGTGAGGGTGGACAGTGAGGACAGGTGGGGGTGGCATAGTGAGGATAGGTGGTGGTGGATAGTGAGGACAGGTGGGGTGGATAGTGAGGATAGGTGGGGTGGATAGTGAGGATAGGTGGGGGTGGATAGTGGGCTAGGTGGGGTGGATAGTGAGGATAGGTGTGGTGGATAGTGAGATAGGTGGGTGGATAGTGAGGATAGTTGGGGGGGTGGATAGTGAGGATAAGTGGGGGTGGACAGTGAGGATAGGTGGGGTGGATAGTGAGGATAGGTGGGGTGGATAGTGACGATAGGTGGTGGTGGATAGTGAGGACAGGTGGGGTGGATAGTGAGGATAGGTGGGGTGGATAATGAGGATAGGTGGGGTGGCTAGTGAGGTCGATAGGTGGCGGTGAATAGTGAGGACAGGTGGGGGTGGATAGTGCAGGATAGGTGGGGTGGATAGTGAGGACTAGGTGGGGTGGATAGAGTGAGGATAGGTGGCGGTGGATAGTCAGTAGGGTGGATAGTGAGGATAGGTGGTGGTGGATAATGAGGGACTAGGTGGGGTGGATAGTGAGGATAGGTGGAGGTGGATTGGTGAGGACAGGTGGGGTGGATAGTGAGGATAGGTGTGGTGGATAGTGAGGATAGGTGGGGTGGATAGTGAGGATAGGTGACGGGTGGATAGTAGCGATAGGCGAGGGGTGGATAGTGCGGATAGGTGGTGGTGGATAGTGAGGACAGGTGGGGGGTGGATAGTGAGGAGAGGTGGGGGTGGATAGTGAGGATAGGTGTTGGGGGATAGTGAGGATGGTGGGGTGGATAGTGAGGATAGGTGGGGTGGATAGTGAGGACAGGTGGTGGTGGATAGTGAGGATAGGTGGGGTGGATAGTGAGGAAGGTGGGGTGGATAGTGAGACAGGTGGGGTGGATAGTGAGGATAGGTGGGGTGGGATAGTGAGGATAAGGTGGTGGTGGATAGTGAGGATAGTGGTGGTGGATAGTGAGGACAGGTGGGGTGGATAGTGAGGATAGGTGGGGGTGGATAGTGAGGATAGGTGGTGGTGGATAGTGAGGATAGGTGGTGGTGGATAGTGAGGATAGGTGGGTGGATAGTGAGGATAGGTGGTGGTGGATAGTGAGGATAGGTGGTGGTGGATAGTGAGGATAGGTGATGGTGGATAGTGAGGATAGGTGGGGTGGAAGTGAGGGTGGATAGTGAGGATAGGTGGTGGTGGATAGTGAGGATAGGTGGTGGTGGATAGTGAGGATAGGGTGGTGGTGGATAGTGAGGATAGGTGGTGGTGATAGTGAGGATAGGTTGGTGTGGAGTAGTGAGGATAGGTGTGGTGGGATAGTGAGGATAGGTGGTGGTGGATAGTGAGGATAGGTGGTGGGTGGATAGTGAGGAGAGGTGGTGGTGGATAGTGAGGATAGGTGGTGGTGGATAGTGAGAGTGGTGGATAGTGAGGATAGGTGGTGGTGGATAGTGAGAATAGGTGGGGGTGGATAGTGAGGATAGGTGGTGGTGGATAGTGAGGATAGGTGGTGGTGGATAGTGAGGATAGGGTGAGGGTGGATAGTGAGGATAAGTGGGGGGTGGATAGTGAGGACAGGTGGGGTGGATAGTGGAGGATAGGTGGGTGAGCGGATAGTGAGGACAGGTGGGTGGATAGTGAGGATAGGTGGGGGGTGGATAGTGAGGATAGGTGGGGGGATAGTGAGGATAGGTGGGGTGGATAGTGAGGATAGGTGGCGGTGGATAGTGAGGATAGGTGGTGGTGGATAGTGAGGATAGGTGGTGGTGGATAGTGAGGATAGGTGGCGGTGGATAGTGAGGATAGGTTGGTGGTGGAATAGTGAGGATAGGTGAGGGTGGATAGTGAGGACAGGTGGGGGTGGATAGTGAGGATAGGTGGTGGTGGATAGTGAGGACAGGTGGGGTGGATAGTGAGGATACAGGTGGGGTGGATAGTGAGGATAGGTGGGGGTGGATAGTGAGGCTAGGTGGGGTGGATAGGTGAGGATAGGTGGTGGTGGATAGTGGAGGATAGGTGGGGTGGATAGTGAGGATAGGTGGGGGTGGATAGTGAGGATAGGTGGTGGTGGATAGTGAGGACAGGTGGGGTGGATAGTGAGGATAGGTGGGGTGGATAATGAGGATAGGTGGGGTGGCTAGTGAGGTCGATAGTGGCGGGTGGATAGTGAGGGACAGGTGGGGTGGATAGTGGAGGGATAGGTGGGGTGGATAGTGAGGATACGGTGGGGTGGATAGTGAGGATAGGTGGCGGTGGATAGTCAGTGGTGGATAGTGAGGATAGGTTGGTGGTGGATAGTGAGGATAGGTGGGGTGGATAGTGAGGATAGGTGGAGGTGGATTGTGAGGACAGGTGGGGTGGATAGTGAGGATAGGTGGTTGGTGGATAGTGAGAGATAGGTGGGGTGGATAGTGAGGATAGGTGAGGGTGGATAGTGAGGATAGGTGGGGGTGGATAGTGCGGATAGGTGGTGGTGGATAGTGAGGACAGGTGGGGGTGGATAGTGAGGGAGAGGTGAGGGGTGGATAGTGAGGATCGGTGTTGGTGGATAGTGAGGATGGTTGGGGTGGATAGTGAGGATGGGTGGGGTGGATAGTGAGAATAAGTGGGGTGGATAGTGAGGACAGGTGGTGGTGGATAGTGACGGATATGTGGGGTGGATAGTGAGGATAGGTGGGGGTGGATAGTGAGGACAGGTGGGGTTGGATAGTGAGGATAGGTGGGGTGGATAGTGAGGATAGGTGGTGGTGGATAGTGAGGATAGGTGGTGGTGGATAGTGAGGACAGGTGGGGTGGATAGTGAGGATAGGTGGGGGTGGATAGTGAGGGATAGGTGGTGGTGGATAGTGAGGATAGGTGGTGGTGGATAGTGAGGATAGGTGGGGGTGGATAGTGAGGATAGGTGAGGTGGATAGTGAGGATAGGTGAGTGGAATAGTGAGGATAGGTGATGGTGGATAGTGAGGATAGGTGGGGTGGATAGTGAGGGTTGGATAGTGAGGATAGGTGACGGTGGATAGTGAGGATAGGTGGTGGTGGAGTGAGGATAGGTGGGGTGGATAGTGAGGATAGGAGGGGTGGATAGTGAGGATAGGTGAGGGTAGGATAGTGAGGATAGGTGGTGGTGACGTGAGGATAGGTGGGGTGGATAGTGAGGATAGGTGGTGGTGGATAGTGAGGATAGGTGTGTGGGGGATAGTGAGGAGAGAGGTGGTGGTGGATAGTGAGGATAGGTGGTGGTGGATAGTGAGGAGTGTGGATAGTGGAGGATAGGTTGTAGTGGATACATGAGCTAGTGGGGTGGATAGTGAGGATAGGTGGTGGTGGATAGTGAGGATAGGTGGTGGTGAGATAGTGAGGAATAGGTGAGGGTGGATAGTGCCGGATAAGTGGGGGGTGGAGTAGTGAGGACAGGTGGGGGTGGATAGTGAGGATAGGTGGTGGTGGATAGTGAGGACAGGTGGGGTGGATAGTGAGGATAGGTGGGGGTGGATAGTGAGGATAGGTGGGGTGGATAGTGAGGATAGGTGGGGTGGATAGTGAGGATAGGTGGCGGTGGATAGTGAGGATAGGTGGTGGTGGATAGTGAGGATAGGTGGTGGTGGATAGTGAGGATAGGTGGCGGTGGATAGTGAGGATAGGTGGTGGTGGATAGTGAGGATAGGTGAGGGTGGACAGTGAGGACAGGTGGGGGTGGATAGTGAGGATAGGTGGTGGTGGATAGTGAGGACAGGTGGGGTGGATAGTGAGGATAGGTGGGGTGGATAGTGAGGATAGGTGGGGGTGGATAGTGAGGCTAGGTGGGGTGGATAGTGAGGATAGGTGGTGGTGGATAGTGAGGATAGGTGGGGTGGATAGTGAGGATAGGTGGGGGGTGGATAGTGAGGATAAGTGGGGGTGGACAGTGAGGATAGGTGGGGTGGATAGTGAGGATAGGTGGGGGTGGATAGTGACGATAGGTGGTGGTGGATAGTGAGGACATGGTGGGGTGGATAGTGAGGATAGGTGGGGTGGATATGAGGATAGGTGGGGTGGCTAGTGAGGTCGATAGGTGGCGGTGAATAGTGAGGACAGGTGGGGTGGATAGTGAGGATAGGTGGGGTGGATAGTGAGGATAGGTGGGGTGGATAGTGAGGATAGGTGGCGGTGGATAGTCAGTGGTGGATAGTGAGGATAGTGTGGTGGTGGATAATGAGGAGGTGGGGTGGATAGTGAGGATAGGTGGAGGTGGATTGTGAGGACAGGGGGGGTGGATAGTGAGGATAGGTGGTGGTGGATAGTGAGGATAGATTGGGTGGATAGTGAGGAAGGTGGGGTGGATAGTGAGGATAGGCGGGGGTGGATAGTGCGGATAGGTGGTGGTGGATAGTGAGGACAGGTGGGGTGGATAGTGAGGAGAGGTGGGGGTGGATAGTGAGGATAGGTGTGGTGGATAGTGAGGATGGTGGGGTGGATAGTGAGGATAGGTGGGGTGGATAGTGAGGACAGGTGGTGGTGGATAGTGAGGATAGGTGGGGTGGATAGTGAGGATAGGTGGGGTGGATAGTGAGGACAGGTGGGGTGGATAGGTGAGGATAGGTGGGGTGGATAGTGAGGATAGGTGGTGGTGGATAGTGAGGATAGGTGGTGGTGGATAGTGAGGAAGGTGGGGTGGATAGTGAGGATGATAGTGGGGGTGGATAGTGAGGATAAGTGGTGGTGGATAGTGAGGATAGGTGGTGGTGGATAGTGAGGATAGGTGGGGTGGATAGTGAGGATAGGTGGAGGTGGATAGTGAGGATAGGTGGGGGTGGATAGTGAGGATAGGAGGAGGTGGATAGTGAGGATAGGTGGTGGTGGATAGTGAGGATAGGTGGTGGTGGATAGTGAGGATAGGTGGTGGTGGATAGTGAGGATAGGTGGTGGTGGATAGTGAGGATAGGTGGTGGTGGATAGTGAGGATAGGTGGTGGGTGGATAGTGAGGATAGGTGGTGGTGGATAGTGAGGAGAGGTGGTGGTGGATAGTGAGGATAGGTGGTGGGGATAGTGAGATAGGTGGTGGTGGATAGTGAGGATAGGTGGTGGTGGATAGTGAGGATAGGTGGTGGTGGATAGTGAGGATAGGTGGTGGTGGATAGGAGGATAGGTGGTGGTGGATAGTGAGGATAGGTGGTGGTGGATAGTGAGGATAGTGGTGGTGGATAGTGAGGAGAGGTGGTGGTGGATAGTGAGGATAGGTGGTGGGGATAGTGAGGATAGGTGGTGGTGGATAGTGAGGAGTGGTGGATAGTGAGGATAGTGTGGTGGTGGATATGGAATAGGTGGTGGTTGGATAGTGAGGATAGGTGGGGTGGATAGTGAGGATAGGTGGTGGTGGATAGTGAGGATAGGTGAGGTGGATAGTGAGGATAGTGGGGGTGGATAGTGAGGACAGGTGGTGGATAGTGAGGATAGGTGGTGGCGGATAGTGAGGATAGGTGGTGGCGGATAGTGAGGACAGGTGGGTGGATAGTGAGGATAGGTGGGGTGGATAGTGAGGATAGGTGGGGTGGATAGTGAGGATAGGTGGGGTGGATAGTGAGGATAGGTGGGGGGGATAGTGAGGATAGGTGGTGGATAGTGAGGATAGGTGGTGGTGGATAGTGAGGATAGGTGGCGGTGGATAGTGAGGATAGGTGGGTGGTGGATAGTGAGGATAGGTGGGGTGGATAGTGAGGACAGGTGGGGGTGGATAGTGAGGATAGGTGGTGGTGGATAGTGAGGACAGGTGGGGTGGATAGTGAGGATAGGTGGGGTGGATAGTGAGGATAGGTGGGGTGGATAGTGAGGCTAGTGGGGTGGATAGTGAGGATAGGTGGTGGTGGATAGTGAGGATAGGTGGGGTGGATAGTGAGGATAGGTGGGTGGATAGTGAGGATAGGTGGCGGTGGATAGTCAGTGGTGGATAGTGAGGATAGGTGGTGGTGGATAGTGAGATAGGTGGGTGGATAGTGAGGATAGGGGAGGGGATTGTGAGGACAGGTGGGGTGGATAGTGAGGATAGGTGGTGGTGGATAGTGAGGATAGGTGGGGTGGATAGTGAGGATAGGTGAGGGTGGATAGTGAGGATAGGTGGGGTGGATAGTGCGGATAGGTGGTGGTGGATAGTGAGGAGGTGGGGGTGGATAGTGAGGAGAGGTGGGGGTGGATAGTGAGGATAGGTGTTGGTGGATAGTGAGGATGGGTGGGTGGATAGTGAGGATGGGTGGGGTGGATAGTGAGAATAGTGGGTGGATAGTGAGGACAGGTGGTGGTGGATAGTGAGGATAGGTGGGTGGATAGTGAGGATAGGTGGGGTGGATAGTGAGGACAGGTGGGTGGATAGTGAGGATAGGTGGGGTGGATAGGAGGATAGGTGTGGTGGATAGTGAGGATAGGTGGTGGTGGATAGTGAGGACAGGTGGGGTGGATAGTGAGGATAGGTGGGGGTGGATAGTGAGGATAGGTGGTGGTGGATAGTGAGGATAGGTGGTGGTGGATAGTGAGGAAAGGTGGGGTGGATAGTGAGGATAGGTGAGGGTGGATAGTGAGGATAGGTGAGGGTGGATAGTGAGGATAGGATGGTGGATAGTGAGGATAGGTGGGGTGGATAGGAGGGTGGATAGTGAGGATAGGTGACGGTGGATAGTGAGGATAGGTGGTGGTGGATAGTGAGGATAGTGGTGGATAGTGAGGATAGTGAGGGTGGATAGTGAGGATAGGTGAGGGTGGATAGTGAGGATAGGTGGTGGTGGAGTGAGGATAGGTGGGGTGGATAGTGAGGATAGGTGGTGGTGGATAGTGTGAGGATAGGGGTGGGGATAGTGAGGAGAGGTGGTGGTGGATAGTGAGGATAGGTGGTGGGGATAGTGAGGAGTGGTGGATAGTGAGGATAGGTGGGGGTGGATAGTGAGGATAGGTGGGGTGGATAGTGAGGATAGGTGGTGGTGGATAGTGAGGATAGGTGAGGGTGGATAGTGAGGATAGGTGGGGGTGGATAGTGAGGATAGGTGGGGTGGATAGTGAGGATAGGTGGTGGTGGATAGTGAGGACAGGTGGGGTGGATAGTGAGGATAGGTGGGGGTGGATAGTGAGGATAGGTGGGGTGGATAGTGAGGATAGGTGGGGGTGGATAGTGAGGATAGGTGGGGGTGGATAGTGAGGATAGGTGGTGGTGGATAGTGAGGATAGGTGGTGGTGGATAGTGAGGATAGGTGGTGGTGGATAGTGAGGATAGGTGGTGGTGGATAGTGAGGATAGGTGAGGGTGGACAGTGAGGATAGGGGGGTGGATAGTGAGGATAGGTGGTGGTGGATAGTGAGGAAGGTGGGGTGGATAGTGAGGATAGGTGGGTGGATAGTGAGGATAGGGGGGTGGATAGTGAGGATAGGTGGGGTGGATAGTGAGGATAGGTGGTGGTGGATAGTGAGGATAGGTGGGGTGGATAGTGAGGATAGGTGGGGGTGGATAGTGAGGATAAGTGGGGTGGACAGTGAGGATAGGGGGGTGGATAGTGAGGATAGGTGGGGTGGATAGTGACGATAGGTGGTGGTGGATAGTGAGGACAGGTGGGGTGGATAGTGAGGATAGGTGGGGTGGATAATGAGGATAGGTGGGGTGGTAGTGGTCGATAGGTGGCGGGGAATAGTGAGGACAGGTGGGGGTGGATAGTGAGGATAGGTGGGGTGGATAGTGAGGATAGGTGGGGTGGATAGTGAGGATAGGTGGCGGTGGATAGTCAGTGGTGGATAGTGAGGATAGGTGGTGGTGGATAATGAGGATAGGTGGGGTGGATAGTGAGGATAGGTGGAGGTGGATTGTGAGGACAGGTGGGGTGGATAGTGAGGATAGGTGGTGGTGGATAGTGAGGATAGGTGGGGTGGATAGTGAGGATAGGTGAGGGTGGATAGTGAGGATAGGCGGGGTGGTGGATAGTGCGGATAGGTGGTGGTGGATAGTGAGGACAGGTGGGGTGGATAGTGAGGAGTAGGTGGGGTGGATAGTGAGGATAGGTGTTGGTGGATAGTGAGGATGGTGGGGTGGATAGTGAGGATAGGTGGGTGGATAGTGAGGACAGGTGTGGTGGATAGTGAGGATAGGTGGGGTGGATAGTGAGGATAGGTGGGGGTGGATAGTGAGGACAGGTGGTGTGGATAGTGAGGATAGGTGGGGTGGATAGTGAGGATAGGGGGGGGGATAGTGAGGATAGGTGGTGGTGGATAGTGAGGACAGGTGGGGTGGATAGTGAGGATAGGTGGGGGTGGTGGATAGTGAGGATAGGTGGTGGTGGATAGTGAGGATAGGTGGTGGTGGATAGTGAGGATAGGTGGGGTGGATAGTGAGGATAGGTGGAGGTGGATAGTGAGGATAGGTGGGGGTGGATAGTGAGGATAGGAGGAGGTGGATAGTGAGGATAGGTGGTGGTGGATAGTGAGGATAGGTGGTGGTGGATAGTGAGGATAGGTGGTGGTGGATAGTGAGGATAGGTGGTGGTGGATAGTGAGGATAGGTGGTGGTGGATAGTGAGGATAGGTGGTGGTGGATAGTGAGGATAGGTGGTGGTGGATAGTGAGGATAGGTGGTGGATAGTGAGGATAGGTGGTGGTGGATAGTGAGGATAGGTGGTGGTGGATAGTGAGGATAGGTGGTGGTGGATAGTGAGGATAGGTGGTGGTGGATAGTGAGGATAGGTGGTGGTGGATAGTGAGGATAGGTGGTGGTGGATAGTGAGGATAGGTGGTGGTGATAGTGAGGATAGGTGGTGGTGGATAGTGAGGATATGGTGGTGGTGGATAGTGAGGAGAGGTGGTGGTGGATAGAGAGGATAGGTGGTGGTGGATAGTGAGGAGTGGTGGATAGTGAGGATAGGTGGTGGTGGATAGTGAGAATAGGTGGGGGTGGATAGTGAGGATAGGTGGTGGTGGATAGTGAGGATTGGTGGTGGTGGATAGTGAGGATAGGTGAGGGTGGATAGTGAGGATAAGTGGGGGGTGGATAGTGAGGACAGGTGGGGTGGATAGTGAGGATAGGTGGTGGCGGATAGTGAGGATAGGTGGTGGCGGATAGTGAGGACAGGTGGGGTGGATAGTGAGGATAGGTGGGGTGGATAGTGAGGATAGGTGGGGTGGATAGTGAGGATAGGGGGTGGATAGTGAGGATAGGTGGCGGTGGATAGTGAGGATAGGTGTGGTGGATAGTGAGGATAGGTGGTGGTGGATAGTGAGGATAGGTGGCGGTGGATAGTGAGGATAGGTGGTGGTGGATAGTGAGGATAGGTGAGGGTGGATAGTGAGGACAGGTGGGGGTGGATAGTGAGGATAGGTGGTGGTGGATAGTGAGGACAGGTGGGGTGGATAGTGAGGATAGGTGGGGTGGATAGTGAGGATAGGTGGGGGTGGATAGTGAGGCTAGGTGGGGTGGATAGTGAGGATAGGTGGGGTGGATAGTGAGGATAGGGGGGTGGATAGTGAGGATAGAGGGGGGTGGATAGTGAGGATAAGTGGGGTGGGACAGTGAGGATAGGTGGGGGTGGATAGTGAGGATAGGTGGGGGTGGATAGTGACGATAGGTGGTGGTGGATAGTGAGGGACAGGTGGGGTGGATAGTGAGGATAGGTGGGGTGGATAATGAGGATAGTGTGGGGTGGCTAGTGAGGTCGATAGGTGGCGGTGAATAGTGAGGACAGGTGGGGGTGGATAGTGAGGATAGGTGGGGTGGATAGTGAGGATAGGTGGTGGTGGATAGTGAGGATAGGTGGCGGTGGATAGTCAGTGGTGGATAGTGAGGATAGGTGGTGGTGGATAATGAGGATAGGTGGGGTGGATAGTGAGGATAGGTGGAGGGGTTGTGGACAGGTGGGGTGGATAGTGAGGATAGGTGGTGGTGGATAGTGAGGATAGGTGGGGTGGATAGTGAGGATAGGTGAGGGTGGATAGTGAGGATAGGCGGGGTGGATAGTGCGGATAGGTGGTGGTGGATAGTGAGGACAGGTGGGGGTGGATAGTGAGATAGGTGGGGTGGATAGTGAGGATAGGTGTTGGTGGATAGTGAGGATGGGTGGGGTGGATAGTGAGGATAGGTGGGGTGGATAGTGAGGACAGGTGGTGGTGGATAGTGAGGATAGGTGGGGTGGATAGTGAGGATAGGTGGGGTGGATAGTGAGGATAGGTGGTGTGGATAGTGAGGATAGGTGGGGTGGATAGTGAGGATAGGTGGTGGTGGATAGTGAGGATAGTGGTGGTGGATAGTGAGGACAGGTGGGGTGGATAGTGAGGATAGGTGGGGTGATAGTGAGGATAGGTGGGGGTGGATAGTGAGGATAGGTGGTGGTGGATAGTGAGGATAGGTGGTGGTGGATAGTGAGGATAGGGGGTGGATAGTGAGGATAGGTGGAGGTGGATAGTGAGGATAGGTGGGTGGTGGATAGTGAGGATAGGAGGAGGTGGATAGTGAGGATAGGTGGTGGTGGATAGTGAGGATAGGGGTGGTGGATAGTGAGGATAGGTGGGTGGTGGATAGTGAGGATAGGTGGTGGTGGATAGTGAGGATAGGTGGTGGTGGATAGTGAGGATAGGTGGTGGTGGATAGTGAGGATAGGTGGTGGTGGATAGTGAGGAGATGGTGGTGGATAGTGAGGATAGGTGGTGGTGGATAGTGAGGATAGGTGGTGGTGATAGTGAGGATAGGTGGTGGTGGATAGTGAGGATAGGTGGTGGTGGATAGTGAGGATAGGTGGGTGGATAGTGAGGATAGGTGGTGGTGGATAGTGAGGATAGGTGGTGGTGGATAGTGAGGATAGGTGGTGGTGGATAGTGAGGAGAGGTGGTGGTGGATAGTGAGGATAGGTGGTGGTGGATAGTGAGGAGTGGTGGATAGTGAGGATAGGTGGTGGTGGATAGTGAGAATAGGTGGGGTGGATAGTGAGGATAGGTGGTGGTGGATAGTGAGGATAGGTGGTGGTGGATAGTGAGGATAGGTGAGGGTGGATAGTGAGGATAAGTGGGGGGTGGATAGTGAGGATAGGTGGGTGGATAGTGAGGATAGGTGGTGGCGGATAGTGAGGATAGGTGGTGGGTGGATAGTGAGGACAGTGGGGTGGGATAGTGAGGATAGGTGGGGTGGATAGTGAGGATAGGTGGGGTGGATAGTGAGGATAGGTGGGGTGGATAGTGAGGATAGGGGCGGTGGATAGTGAGGATAGGTGGGGTGGATAGTGAGGATAGGTGGTGGTGGATAGTGAGGATAGGTGGCGGTGGATAGTGAGGATAGGTGGGTGGATAGTGAGGATAGGTGAGGGTGGATAGTGAGGACAGGTGGGGGTGGATAGTGAGGATAGGTGGTGGTGGATAGTGAGGAAGGTGGGGTGGATAGTGAGGATAGGTGGGGTGGATAGTGAGGATAGGTGGGGGTGGATAGTGAGGATAGGTGGGGTGGATAGTGAGGATAGGTGGTGGTGGATAGTGAGGATAGGTGGGTGGATAGTGAGGATAGGTGGGGGTGGATAGTGAGGATAAGTGGGGTGGACAGTGAGGATAGGTGGGGGTGGATAGTGAGGATAGGTGGGGGTGGATAGTGACGATAGGTGGTGGTGGATAGTGAGGACAGGTGGGCGTGGATAGTGAGGATAGGTGGGGTGGATAATGAGGATAGGTGGGGTGGCTAGTGAGGTCGATAGGTGGCGGTGGATAGTGAGGACAGGTGGGGGTGGATAGTGAGGATAGGTGGGTGGATAGTGAGGATAGGTGGGGTGGTAGTGAGGATAGGTGGCGGTGGATAGTCAGTGGGGATAGTGAGGATAGGTGGTGGTGGATAGTGAGGATAGGTGGGGTGGATAGTGAGGATAGGTGGAGGGATTGTGAGGACAGGTGGGGTGGATAGTGAGGATAGGTGGTGGTGGATAGTGAGGATAGGTGGGGTGGTAGTGAGGATAGTGGCGGTGGATAGTGAGTGGTGGATAGTGAGGATAGGTGGTGGTGGATAGTGAGGATAGGTGGGGTGGATAGTGAGGATAGGTGGAGGTGGATGTGAGGACAGGTGGGGTGGATAGTGAGGATAGGTGGTGGTGGATAGTGAGGATAGGTGGGTGGATAGTGAGGATAGTGAGGGTGGATAGTGAGTAGGTGGGGGTGGATAGTGCGGATAGGTGGTGGTGGATAGTGAGGACAGGTGGGGGTGGATAGTGAGGAGAGGTGGGGGTGGATAGTGAGGATAGGTGTTGGTGGATAGTGAGGATGGGTGGGGTGGATAGGGGATGGGTGGTGGTGGATAGTGAGGATAGGTGGGGGTGGATAGTGAGGATAGGTGGTGGTGGATAGTGAGGAGAGGTGGTGGGGATAGTGAGGATAGGTGGTGTGGATAGTGAGGATAGGTGGTGGTGGATAGTGAGGATAGGGGTGGTGGATAGTGAGGATAGGTGGTGGGGATAGTGAGGAGAGGTGGTGGATAGTGAGGATAGGTGGGGGTGGATAGTGAGGATAGGTGGTGGTGGATAGTGAGGATAGGTGGTGGTGGATAGTGAGGATAGGTGGTGGTGGATAGTGAGGATAGGTGGTGGTGGATAGTGAGGATAGGTGGTGGTGGATAGGAGGA
>NW_027190784.1:0-26806 GCF_040958095.1 Procambarus clarkii
GAATGTCTATTTATGTAAATTGATTGGAATATGTATGTAGACGCTCGGTTAGTGTTACTGTAAATTTATATGGTTAACGTTTGAATGACATAGTTTCCCCTCATTGTCACATTTTTTGTTACTATTTCGCTGCTCACTCTCTCTGAATCCCGTGGACTAATTTTGCTCACGTGTGTTTGTTTAGGGTACGATAACCAAACGCTTCTTACACAATAATTTGCAACTATTTGCTAAGAAACATTTCAAAAGATCATTTAAGTTTCTAATATGTATTCATTTTCCTAACATACAAGTCAATCAGACAGTACCTTACCTCAGTCAGAAAAACTTTTCTTACTATATCTCGCAACGTCTTTTGCTTATATATCCTATCTTAAAAAAATAAATATTTAATTTCATAACTGCCAACCCCCCTCCCCTCCAAAGCCTTCAAGGCCACCAAACATCATTCCTTTCCATTAACCTCTCCCAAATACTCTTTTGCACCAATACACAAACTAGAGGGCTTATAGCTAAGTGGACGTCGCTCTCGACTCGTAATCCTAGCTCATGCCATTTCCCGAGATGGAACAAACGGAAATCAGCAGAGTTTCTATCATTCTGATGCCCCTGTTATCTAGCAGTAAATATATACCTGGGCGTTAGACAGCTGTTACGGGCGGCTTCCTGGATGTGTTGTGTGTGGAATAATTTTTATTAGTAATAATTGATTGATTGACAGTTGAGAGGCGGGCCGAAAGAGGAGAGCTCAACCCTCGCAAGTACAACTAGGTGAACACAACTACATAAATACTAACCAACCACGATCTCGACAATCCACTACACACGCAACCCGCTCCCCCCCCCCCAACTCCCTAAATCACTCTAAGTAATTAAAAAATTAAAACAAATCAATTAATACACCAAAAATACTAACTATAAATAAAGGCACCAAATTTGAGACATACAGCGACTCCAGCGTGGTCTAGTCGGAAGAGAACGAGTTCTCATCTGGATAGATTGCGATCGAGCCTGTCGGAACGGTTGTGTAACTGCAGGGCACAAATATTTGTGTGTCCCCTCCTGTAGCTGCCTCTGTTTCGACAGGTTCGCTGGATAGCTAGAATTGACCTGGCCCTTGGAAAGTGGGGAAGGGGTGAAATCCGTTGGGCCCACGGATGGATACCTTGGATCCATGGACTTAGGGCAGGTCTAATCACCTGGGATTCGAACCCACGGTGGGAATAAGGGAGGAGATTTGGGGAGGGGGGGAGGAAGGATTGTTCCAGGAATCAAACCTCACATAAACCCGGACACTCACACACTCACACACCCTCACCCGAACACTCACAGGGACACTCACACACACCCATACACTGTGATAAGGGAGACCATCTGAGGGGACACAGATGGCCTCGTGGACCCACAGGTATAACCGGACACACACTCACCCGGACACTCACAGGGGCACTCACTCACACACACTCACCCGGACACTCACAGGGATATACACACTCACACACAGAACCACATCCATAGACACAAACTGTGATAAGGGAGACCATCTGAGGGGACACAGATGGCCTCCTGGACCCACAAGTATATATCAATATTTAATTTATTATTTAGTATTTAATTTTAAAAAATAAATAAATCATTTTTTTTAATTAATATTTTAATCAATTATTAAATAATTATTTTAATAAATAAATAAATTAAATTAAATTTAATAAATAAATATTTATTATTTAATTTACAAATATGACAGATTTTTAAATATTAAAAAAAAATATATATATATATATATATATATATATATATATATATATATAATATATATATATATATATATATATATATATATATATATATACATGCGAACAAGCCTGAATGGTCCCCAGGACTATATGCAACTGAAAACTCACACCCCAGAAGTGACTCGAACCCATACTGCCAGGAGCAACGCAACTGGCATGTACAGGATGCATTAATCCGCTTGACATATGTCAAGACTGGAATATGTATGATTGGAATCATACTTTTAAATTAAATTTATGTAAATTGATTGGAATATGTATGATTGGAATGAAACATATTCCAATCAATTTACATAAATAAACATTCACTAATATATTCTTTTAAAATGGACACAAGCGGATTAAGGCGTCCTGTACATACCAGTTGCGTTGCTTCTGGCAGTATGGGTTCGAGTCACTTTTAGGGTGTGAGTATTCAGTTTGCAGTTTTTGAATTGAGTTTGCTATTGCATCAACTGAGATTCGATCGGGGACCATTAGCATTATAGCCAACGAACTCTCTCCATTTAGACGGTAGGCCTCCAGTGTGTGTGTGTGTGTGTGTGTGTGTGTGTGTGTTTGTGTTAGAGAGAAATAGATGCAATAGATATAAAAAAGACAAAATACATATATTTGATAGGCGGGGTCCAAGAGCTAATAACTCGATTCTGCTGATTACATATAGTAAATACAAAGAGAAAATAAATACACACACACACACACACACACGTTTATTGATAATGGACTGTTTTGTATGCGTATCCATGTGTACTATTGTCAAGACCGACAGACACGTGAAGCTATGTGTGTTTATGTGTACCTGTAATTGAACTGACATGTGTACGGTAATTATCTGTATGTGTCCATTTTAAAGGTACACATTAGTGAATGTTTATTTATGTAAATTGATTGACATATGTACGTGTGCGAGCGATTAGTATTACTGTAATTTATATGGTTAACATTTATACGTTTGAATGACATAGTTTCCCATTACTGTCACATATTTTGTTACATGTCTACTATTGTCAAGATCGACAGACACGTCCAGCTATGAGTGTTTATGTGTACCAGTAATTGATCTGACATGTGTACTGTAACTATCTGCGTGTGTCCATTTTAAAGGAATATATTAGTGAATGTCTATTTATGTAAATTGATTGGAATATGTATGTAGACGCTCGGTTAGTGTTACTGTAATTTATATGGTTAACGTTTGAATGACATAGTTTCCCCTCATTGTCACATTTTTTGTTACTATTTCGCTGCTCACTCTCTCTGAATCCCGTGGACTAATTTGCTCACGTGTGTTTGTTTAGGGTACGATAACCAAACGCTTCTTACACAATAATTTGCAACTATTTGCTAAGAAACATTTCAAAAGATCATTTAAGTTTCTAATATGTATTCATTTTCCTAACATACAAGTCAATCAGACAGTACCTTACCTCAGTCAGAAAAACTTTTCTTACTATATCTCGCAACGTCTTTTGCTTATATATCCTATCTTAAAAAAATAAATATTTAATTTCATAACTGCCAACCCCCCTCCCCTCCAAAGCCTTCAAGGCCACCAAACATCATTCCTTTCCATTAACCTCTCCCAAATACTCTTTTGCACCAATACACAAACTAGAGGGCTTTATAGCTAGTGGACGTCGCTCTCGACTCGTAATCCTAGCTCATGCCATTTCCCGGAGATGGAACAAACGGAAATCAGCAGAGTTTCTATCATTCTGATGCCCCTGTTATCTAGCAGTAAATATATACCTGGGCGTTAGACAGCTGTTACGGGCGGCTTCCTGGATGTGTGTGTGTGGAATAATTTTTATTAGTAATAATTGATTGATTGACAGTTGAGAGGCGGGCCGAAAGAGGAGAGCTCAACCCTCGCAAGTACAACTAGGTGAACACAACTACATAAATACTAACCAACCACGATCTCGACAATCCACTACACACGCAACCCGCTCCCCCCCCCCCCCCCCAACTCCCTAAATCACTCTAACTAAGTAATTAAAAAATTAAAACAAATCAATTAATACACCAAAAATACTAACTATAAATAAAGGCACCAAATTTGAGACATACAGCGACTCCAGCGTGGTCTAGTCGGAAGAGAACGAGTTCTCATCTGGATAGATTGCGATCGAGCCTGTCGGAACGGTTGTGTAACTGCAGGGCACAAATATTTGTGTGTCCCCTCCTGTAGCTGCCTCTGTTTCGACAGGTTCGCTGGATAGCTAGAATTGACCTGGCCCTTGGAAAGTGGGGAAGGGGTGAAATCCGTTGGGCCCACGGATGGATACCTTGGATCCATGGACTTAGGGCAGGTCTAATCACCTGGGATTCGAACCCACGGTGGGAATAAGGGAGGAGATTTGGGGAGGGGGGGAGGAAGGATTGTTCCAGGAATCAAACCTCACATAAACCCGGACACTCACACACTCACACACCCTCACCCGAACACTCACAGGGACACTCACACACACCCATACACTGTGATAAGGGAGACCATCTGAGGGGACACAGATGGCCTCGTGGACCCACAGGTATAACCGGACACACACTCACCCGGACACTCACAGGGGCACTCACACTCACACACACTCACCCGGACACTCACAGGGATATACACACTCACACACAGACACACATCCATAGACACAAACTGTGATAAGGGAGACCATCTGAGGGGACACAGATGGCCTCCTGGACCCACAAGTATATATCAATATTTAATTTATTATTTAGTATTTAATTTTAAAAAATAAATAAATCATTTTTTTTAATTAATATTTTAATCAATTATTAAATAATTATTTTAATAAATAAATAAATTAAATTAAATTTAACAAATAAATATTTATTATTTAATTTACAAATATGACAGATTTTTAAATATTAAATATATATATATATATATATATATATATATATATATATATATATATATATATATATATATATATATACATGCGAACAAGCCTGAATGGTCCCCAGGACTATATGCAACTGAAAACTCACACCCCAGAAGTGACTCGAACCCATACTGCCAGGAGCAACGCAACTGGCATGTACAGGATGCATTAATCCGCTTGACATATGTCAAGACTGGAATATGTATGATTGGAATCATACTTTTAAATTAAATTTATGTAAATTGATTGGAATATGTATGATTGGAATGAAACATATTCCAATCAATTTACATAAATAAACATTCACTAATATATTCTTTTAAAATGGACACAAGCGGATTAAGGCGTCCTGTACATACCAGTTGCGTTGCTTCTGGCAGTATGGGTTCGAGTCACTTTTAGGGTGTGAGTATTCAGTTTGCAGTTTTTGAATTGAGTTTGCTATTGCATCAACTGAGATTCGATCGGGGACCATTAGCATTATAGCCAACGAACTCTCTCCATTTAGACGGTAGGCCTCCAGTGTGTGTGTGTGTGTGTGTGTGTGTGTGTGTTTGTGTTAGAGAGAAATAGATGCAGTAGATATAAAAAAGACAAAATACATATATTTGATAGGCGGGGTCCAAGAGCTAATAACTCGATTCTGCTGATTACATATAGTAAATACAAAGAGAAAATAAATACACACACACACACACACACACACACGTTTATTGATAATGGACTGTTTTGTATGCGTATCCATGTGTACTATTGTCAAGACCGACAGACACGTGAAGCTATGTGTGTTTATGTGTACCTGTAATTGAACTGACATGTGTACGGTAATTATCTGTATGTGTCCATTTTAAAGGTACACATTAGTGAATGTTTATTTATGTAAATTGATTGACATATGTACGTGTGCGAGCGATTAGTATTACTGTAATTTATATGGTTAACATTTATACGTTTGAATGACATAGTTTCCCATTACTGTCACATATTTTGTTACATGTCTACTATTGTCAAGATCGACAGAGACGTCCAGCTATGAGTGTTTATGTGTACCAGTAATTGATCTGACATGTGTACTGTAACTATCTGCGTGTGTCCATTTTAAAGGAATATATTAGTGAATGTCTATTTATGTAAATTGATTGGAATATGTATGTAGACGCTCGGTTAGTGTTACTGTAATTTATATGGTTAACGTTTGAATGACATAGTTTCCCCTCATTGTCACATTTTTTGTTACTATTTCGCTGCTCACTCTCTCTGAATCCCGTGGACTAATTTTGCTCACGTGTGTTTGTTTAGGGTACGATAACCAAACGCTTCTTACACAATAATTTGCAACTATTTGCTAAGAAACATTTCAAAAGATCATTTAAGTTTCTAATATGTATTCATTTTCCTAACATACAAGTCAATCAGACAGTACCTTACCTCAGTCAGAAAAACTTTTCTTACTATATCTCGCAACGTCTTTTGCTTATATATCCTATCTTAAAAAAATAAATATTTAATTCATAACTGCCAACCCCCTCCCCTCCAAAGCCTTCAAGGCCACCAAACATCATTCCTTTCCATTAACCTCTCCCAAATACTCTTTTGCACCAATACACAAACTAGAGGGCTTTATAGCTGAGTGGACGTCGCTCTCGACTCGTAATCCTAGCTCATGCCATTTCCCGGAGATGGAACAAACGGAAATCAGCAGAGTTTCTATCATTCTGATGCCCCTGTTATCTAGCAGTAAATATATACCTGGGCGTTAGACAGCTGTTACGGGCGGCTTCCTGGATGTGTGTGTGTGGAATAATTTTTATTAGTAATAATTGATTGATTGACAGTTGAGAGGCGGGCCGAAAGAGGAGAGCTCAACCCTCGCAAGTACAACTAGGTGAACACAACTACATAAATACTAACCAACCACGATCTCGACAATCCACTACACACGCAACCCGCTCCCCCCCCCCCCCCAACTCCCTAAATCACTCTAACTAAGTAATTAAAAAATTAAAACAAATCAATTAATACACCAAAAATACTAACTATAAATAAAGGCACCAAATTTGAGACATACAGCGACTCCAGCGTGGTCTAGTCGGAAGAGAACGAGTTCTCATCTGGATAGATTGCGATCGAGCCTGTCGGAACGGTTGTGTAACTGCAGGGCACAAATATTTGTGTGTCCCCTCCTGTAGCTGCCTCTGTTTCGACAGGTTCGCTGGATAGCTAGAATTGACCTGGCCCTTGGAAAGTGGGGAAGGGGTGAAATCCGTTGGGCCCACGGATGGATACCTTGGATCCATGGACTTAGGGCAGGTCTAATCACCTGGGATTCGAACCCACGGTGGGAATAAGGGAGGAGATTTGGGGAGGGGGGGGAGGAAGGATTGTTCCAGGAATCAAACCTCACATAAACCCGGACACTCACACACTCACACACCCTCACCCGAACACTCACAGGGACACTCACACACACCCATACACTGTGATAAGGGAGACCATCTGAGGGGACACAGATGGCCTCGTGGACCCACAGGTATAACCGGACACACACTCACCCGGACACTCACAGGGGCACTCACACTCACACACACTCACCCGGACACTCACAGGGATATACACACTCACACACAGACACACATCCATAGACACAAACTGTGATAAGGGAGACCATCTGAGGGGACACAGATGGCCTCCTGGACCCACAAGTATATATCAATATTTAATTTATTATTTAGTATTTAATTTTAAAAAATAAATAAATCATTTTGTTTAATTAATATTTTAATCAATTATTAAATAATTATTTTAATAAATAAATAAATTAAATTAAATTTAATAAATAAATATTTATTATTTAATTTACAAATATGACAGATTTTTAAATATTAATATATATATATATATATATATATATATATATATATATATATATATATATATATATATATATATATATATATATATATATATATATATACATGCGAACAAGCCTGAATAGTCCCCAGGACTATATGCAACTGAAAACTCACACCCCAGAAGTGACTCGAACCCATACTGCCAGGAGCAACGCAACTGGCATGTACAGGATGCATTAATCCGCTTGACATATGTCAAGACTTGGAATATGTATGATTGGAATCATACTTTTAAATTAAATTTATGTAAATTGATTGGAATATGTATGATTGGAATGAAACATATTCCAATCAATTTACATAAATAAACATTCACTAATATATTCTTTTAAAATGGACACAAGCGGATTAAGGCGTCCTGTACATACCAGTTGCGTTGCTTCTGGCAGTATGGGTTCGAGTCACTTTTAGGGTGTGAGTATTCAGTTTGCAGTTTTTGAATTGAGTTTGCTATTGCATCAACTGAGATTCGATCGGGGACCATTAGCATTATAGCCAACGAACTCTCTCCATTTAGACGGTAGGCCTCCAGTGTGTGTGTGTGTGTGTGTGTGTGTGTGTGTGTTTGTGTTAGAGAGAAATAGATGCAGTAGATATAAAAAAGACAAAATACATATATTTGATAGGCGGGGTCCAAGAGCTAATAACTCGATTCTGCTGATACATATAGTAAATACAAAGAGAAAATAAATACACACACACACACACACACACACACACGTTTATTGATAATGGACTGTTTTGTATGCGTATCCATGTGTACTATTGTCAAGACCGACAGACACGTGAAGCTATGTGTGTTTATGTGTACCTGTAATTGAACTGACATGTGTACGGTAATTATCTGTATGTGTCCATTTTAAAGGTACACATTAGTGAATGTTTATTTATGTAAATTGATTGACATATGTACGTGTGCGAGCGATTAGTATTACTGTAATTTATATGGTTAACATTTATACGTTTGAATGACATAGTTTCCCATTACTGTCACATATTTTGTTACATGTCTACTATTGTCAAGATCGACAGAGCACGTCCAGCTATGAGTGTTTATGTGTACCAGTAATTGATCTGACATGTGTACTGTAACTATCTGCGTGTGTCCATTTTAAAGGAATATATTAGTGAATGTCTATTTATGTAAATTGATTGGAATATGTATGTAGACGCTCGGTTAGTGTTACTGTAATTTATATGGTTAACGTTTGAATGACATAGTTTCCCCTCATTGTCACATTTTTTGTTACTATTTCGCTGCTCACTCTCTCTGAATCCCGTGGACTAATTTTGCTCACGTGTGTTTGTTTAGGGTACGGATAACCAAACGCTTCTTACACAATAATTTGCAACTATTTGCTAAGAAACATTTCAAAAGATCATTTAAGTTTCTAATATGTATTCATTTTCCTAACATACAAGTCAATCAGACAGTACCTTACCTCAGTCAGAAAAACTTTTCTTACTATATCTCGCGAACGTCTTTTGCTTATATATCCTATCTTAAAAAAATAAATATTTAATTCATAACTGCCAACCCCCCTTCCCCTCCAAAGCCTTCAAGGCCACCAAACATCATTCCTTTCCATTAACCTCTCCCAAATACTCTTTTGCACCAATACACAAACTAGAGGGCTTTATAGCTAAGTGGACGTCGCTCTCGACTCGTAATCCTAGCTCATGCCATTTCCCGGAGATGGAACAAACGGAAATCAGCAGAGTTTCTATCATTCTGATGCCCCTGTTATCTAGCAGTAAATATATACCTGGGCGTTAGACAGCTGTTACGGGCGGCTTCCTGGATGTGTGTGTGTGGAATAATTTTTATTAGTAATAATTGATTGATTGACAGTTGAGAGGCGGGCCGAAAGAGGAGAGCTCAACCCTCGCAAGTACAACTAGGTGAACACAACTACATAAATACTAACCAACCACGATCTCGACAATCCACTACACACGCAACCCGCTCCCCCCCCCCCCCCCCAACTCCCTAAATCACTCTAACTAAGTAATTAAAAAATTAAAACAAATCAATTAATACACCAAAAATACTAACTATAAATAAAGGCACCAAATTTGAGACATACAGCGACTCCAGCGTGGTCTAGTCGGAAGAGAACGAGTTCTCATCTGGATAGATTGCGATCGAGCCTGTCGGAACGGTTGTGTAACTGCAGGGCACAAATATTTGTGTGTCCCCTCCTGTAGCTGCCTCTGTTTCGACAGGTTCGCTGGATAGCTAGAATTGACCTGGCCCTTGGAAAGTGGGGAAGGGGTGAAATCCGTTGGGCCCACGGATGGATACCTTGGATCCATGGACTTAGGGCAGGTCTAATCACCTGGGATTCGAACCCACGGTGGGAATAAGGGAGGAGATTTGGGGAGGGGGGGAGGAAGGATTGTTCCAGGAATCAAACCTCACATAAACCCGGACACTCACACACTCACACACCCTCACCCGAACACTCACAGGGACACTCACACACACCCATACACTGTGATAAGGGAGACCATCTGAGGGGACACAGATGGCCTCGTGGACCCACAGGTATAACCGGACACACACTCACCCGGACACTCACAGGGGCACTCACACTCACACACACTCACCCGGACACTCACAGGGATATACACACTCACACACAGACACACATCCATAGACACAAACTGTGATAAGGGAGACCATCTGAGGGGACACAGATGGCCTCCTGGACCCACAAGTATATATCAATATTTAATTTATTATTTAGTATTTAATTTTAAAAAATAAATAAATCATTTTTTTTAATTAATATTTTAATCAATTATTAAATAATTATTTTAATAAATAAATAAATTAAATTAAATTTAACAAATAAATATTTATTATTTAATTTACAAATATGACAGATTTTTAAATATTAAATATATATATATATATATATATATATATATATATATATATATATATATATATATATATATATATATATATATATATATATATATATATATATATATATATATATATATATATATATATATATATATATATATATATATATATATATATACATGCGAACAAGCCTGAATGGTCCCCAGGACTATATGCAACTGAAAACTCACACCCCAGAAGTGACTCGAACCCATACTGCCAGGAGCAACGCAACTGGCATGTACAGGATGCATTAATCCGCTTGACATATGTCAAGACTGGAATATGTATGATTGGAATCATACTTTTAAATTAAATTTATGTAAATTGATTGGAATATGTATGATTGGAATGAAACATATTCCAATCAATTTACATAAATAAACATTCACTAATATATTCTTTTAAAATGGACACAAGCGGATTAAGGCGTCCTGTACATACCAGTTGCGTTGCTTCTGGCAGTATGGGTTCGAGTCACTTTTAGGGTGTGAGTATTCAGTTTGCAGTTTTTGAATTGAGTTTGCTATTGCATCAACTGAGATTCGATCGGGGACCATTAGCATTATAGCCAACGAACTCTCTCCATTTAGACGGTAGGCCTCCAGTGTGTGTGTGTGTGTGTGTGTGTGTGTGTGTGTGTGTGTGTGTTTGTGTTAGAGAGAAATAGATGCAGTAGATATAAAAAAGACAAAATACATATATTTGATAGGCGGGGTCCAAGAGCTAATAACTCGATTCTGCTGATTCATATAGTAAATACAAAGAGAAAATAAATACACACACACACACACACACACGTTTATTGATAATGGACTGTTTTGTATGCGTATCCATGTGTACTATTGTCAAGACCGACAGACACGTGAAGCTATGTGTGTTTATGTGTACCTGTAATTGAACTGACATGTGTACGGTAATTATCTGTATGTGTCCATTTTAAAGGTACACATTAGTGAATGTTTATTTATGTAAATTGATTGACATATGTACGTGTGCGAGCGATTAGTATTACTGTAATTTATATGGTTAACATATATACGTTTGAATGACATAGTTTCCCATTACTGTCACATATTTTGTTACATGTCTACTATTGTCAAGATCGACAGACACGTCCAGCTATGAGTGTTTATGTGTACCAGTAATTGATCTGACATGTGTACTGTAACTATCTGCGTGTGTCCATTTTAAAGGAATATATTAGTGAATGTCTATTTATGTAAATTGATTGGAATATGTATGTAGACGCTCGGTTAGTGTTACTGTAATTTATATGGTTAACGTTTGAATGACATAGTTTCCCCTCATTGTCACATTTTTTGTTACTATTTCGCTGCTCACTCTCTCTGAATCCCGTGGACTAATTTTGCTCACGTGTGTTTGTTTAGGGTACGATAACCAAACGCTTCTTACACAATAATTTGCAACTATTTGCTAAGAAACATTTCAAAAGATCATTTAAGTTTCTAATATGTATTCATTTTCCTAACATACAAGTCAATCAGACAGTACCTTACCTCAGTCAGAAAAACTTTTCTTACTATATCTCGCAACGTCTTTTGCTTATATATCCTATCTTAAAAAAATAAATATTTAATTTCATAACTGCCAACCCCCCTCCCCTCCAAAGCCTTCAAGGCCACCAAACATCATTCCTTTCCATTAACCTCTCCCAAATACTCTTTTGCACCAATACACAAACTAGAGGGCTTTATAGCTAAGTGGACGTCGCTCTCGACTCGTAATCCTAGCTCATGCCATTTCCCGGAGATGGAACAAACGGAAATCAGCAGAGTTTCTATCATTCTGATGCCCCTGTTATCTAGCAGTAAATATATACCTGGGCGTTAGACAGCTGTTACGGGCGGCTTCCTGGATGTGTGTGTGTGGAATAATTTTTATTAGTAATAATTGATTGATTGACAGTTGAGAGGCGGGCCGAAAGAGGAGAGCTCAACCCTCGCAAGTACAACTAGGTGAACACAACTACATAAATACTAACCAACCACGATCTCGACAATCCACTACACACGCAACCCGCTCCCCCCCCCCCCAACTCCCTAAATCACTCTAACTAAGTAATTAAAAAATTAAAACAAATCAATTAATACACCAAAAATACTAACTATAAATAAAGGCACCAAATTTGAGACATACAGCGACTCCAGCGTGGTCTAGTCGGAAGAGAACGAGTTCTCATCTGGATAGATTGCGATCGAGCCTGTCGGAACGGTTGTGTAACTGCAGGGCACAAATATTTGTGTGTCCCCTCCTGTAGCTGCCTCTGTTTCGACAGGTTCGCTGGATAGCTAGAATTGACCTGGCCCTTGGAAAGTGGGGAAGGGGTGAAATCCGTTGGGCCCACGGATGGATACCTTGGATCCATGGACTTAGGGCAGGTCTAATCACCTGGGATTCGAACCCACGGTGGGAATAAGGGAGGAGATTTGGGGAGGGGGGGAGGAAGGATTGTTCCAGGAATCAAACCTCACATAAACCCGGACACTCACACACTCACACACCCTCACCCGAACACTCACAGGGACACTCACACACACCCATACACTGTGATAAGGGAGACCATCTGAGGGGACACAGATGGCCTCGTGGACCCACAGGTATAACCGGACACACACTCACCCGGACACTCACAGGGGCACTCACACTCACACACACTCACCCGGACACTCACAGGGATATACACACTCACACACAGACACACATCCATAGACACAAACTGTGATAAGGGAGACCATCTGAGGGGACACAGATGGCCTCCTGGACCCACAAGTATATATCAATATTTAATTTATTATTTAGTATTTAATTTTAAAAAATAAATAAATCATTTTTTTTAATTAATATTTTAATCAATTATTAAATAATTATTTTAATAAATAAATAAATTAAATTAAATTTAACAAATAAATATTTATTATTTAATTTACAAATATGACAGATTTTTAAATATTAAATATGTATATATATATATATATATATATATATATATATATATATATATATATATATATATATATATATATATATATATATATATATATATATATATATATATATATATATATATATATATATATATATATATATGAAACAGGAAATTTCCTTAAGTACTTTCGTATATTAAATACATCTTCAGAAGGTCATTTTACAGATCGAGTGATGGGTATAAATAGGCAGGAAGGAGTGGTGAAGTAAGGTGAGGTACAATACTTGGACAACGCAGAAGGCCCATTGGCCCATCAGATGCACCCAATTGGCACATCCGATGTAGCACAATGGCCCATCTGATACAGCAGACATACAAGCATAATATATAGGTAATTATAACATAAAGAAATAAATATATACAATAAATTAGTGAGACAAATGTTTTTCAATGATTCTACTTAAATCGCCCTTTAGCTGATCTATTAGAAATGGATCTAAGTTATATAGACCACTGCTAATATTCAAATTACTTTCTTTGGTGATCTGTATCAAAGCAGATTCAATTATGTTTCTGTTATAGGTGCTTTTACAATTTGTTATTGAAGAAGCACTCTCCCAATCAATTTGGTGAGCTTTTTCTGACAAATGCACAAACAAAGCATTAGACAATTGGCCATGTTTTACAGAGTATTTATGTTGCGATATTCTACATTTTAAATCTTTAGATGTTTGCCCGACATAGAACTTATTACATTCCTTACAAGGTATTTTATAAATGACGCAATTATCACTACGAGGGCTGTTCCTTACTAATAGCTTACCAACAGTGTTTTCGTAGCTAAACATTACATCTATATTAAAAAGTTTCAAGGCTTTGACAATATTCTCAAACCCAGAGAAATATGGTAAACATAACACATTCTTTGGGCGAATCCTTTCACTGCATACATTATTATAATATGTACGACGAGCTTTGTTACGACAAACCTCCAACAAATTCAGTGGGTAACAAAGCTTAAGACCAATCGAATCAATATTCTTAAATTCTTCATCTAAGAATTCTGGACTCACAACTCGAAGAGCTCTTAGATACATTGAAGAAAAAAAAATTTTTTTTTTTTTCAAAAAAAAAAATTCCATTTTTTTTTTTTTTTTTTTTCTTCAATGTATCTAAGAGCTCTTCGAGTTGTGAGTCCAGAATTCTTAGATGAAGAATTTAAGAATATTGATTCGATTGGTCTTAAGCTTTGTTACCCACTGAATTTGTTGGAGGTTTGTCGTAACAAAGCTCGTCGTACATATTATAATAATGTATGCAGTGAAAGGATTCGCCCAAAGAATGTGTTATGTTTACCATATTTCTCTGGGTTTGAGAATATTGTCAAAGCCTTGAAACTTTTTAATATAGATGTAATGTTTAGCTACGAAAACACTGTTGGTAAGCTATTAGTAAGGAACAGCCCTCGTAGTGATAATTGCGTCATTTATAAAATACCTTGTAAGGAATGTAATAAGTTCTATGTCGGGCAAACATCTAAAGATTTAAAATGTAGAATATCGCAACATAAATACTCTGTAAAACATGGCCAATTGTCTAATGCTTTGTTTGTGCATTTGTCAGAAAAAGCTCACCAAATTGATTGGGAGAGTGCTTCTTCAATAACTAAATTGTAAAAGCACCTATAACAGAAACATAATTGAATCTGCTTTGATACAGATCACCAAAGAAAGTAATTTGAATATTAGCAGTGGTCTATATAACTTAGATCCATTTCTAATAGATCAGCTAAAGGGCGATTTAAGTAGAATCATTGAAAAACATTTGTCTCACTAATTTATTGTATATATTTATTTCTTTATGTTATAATTACCTATATATTATGCTTGTATGTCTGCTGTATCAGATGGGCCATTGTGCTACATCGGATGTGCCAATTGGGTGCATCTGATGGGCCAATGGGCCTTCTGCGTTGTCCAAGTATTGTACCTCACCTTACTTCACCACTCCTTCCTGCCTATTTATACCCATCACTCGATCTGTAAAATGACCTTCTGAAGATGTATTTAATATACGAAAGTACTTAAGGAAATTTCCTGTTTCATTTTTCCTCCGTGGTCTGACATTGTCACATTCTTAATCACGTGTTTATTTTCGTGATATACACACATATATATATATATATATATATATATATATATATATATATATATATATATATATATATATACATGCGAACAAGCCTGAATGGTCCCCAGGACTATATGCAACTGAAAACTCACACCCCAGAAGTGACTCGAACCCATACTGCCAGGAGCAACGCAACTGGCATGTACAGGATGCATTAATCCGCTTGACATATGTCAAGACTGGAATATGTATGATTGGAATCATACTTTTAAATTAAATTTATGTAAATTGATTGGAATATGTATGATTGGAATGAAACATATTCCAATCAATTTACATAAATAAACATTCACTAATATATTCTTTTAAAATGGACACAAGCGGATTAAGGCGTCCTGTACATACCAGTTGCGTTGCTTCTGGCAGTATGGGTTCGAGTCACTTTTAGGGTGTGAGTATTCAGTTTGCAGTTTTTGAATTGAGTTTGCTATTGCATCAACTGAGATTCGATCGGGGACCATTAGCATTATAGCCAACGAACTCTCTCCATTTAGACGGTAGGCCTCCAGTGTGTGTGTGTGTGTGTGTGTGTGTGTGTGTGTGTGTGTTTGTGTTAGAGAGAAATAGATGCAGTAGATATAAAAAAGACAAAATACATATATTTGATAGGCGGGGTCCAAGAGCTAATAACTCGATTCTGCTGATACATATAGTAAATACAAAGAGAAAATAAATACACACACACACACACACACACACGTTTATTGATAATGGACTGTTTTGTATGCGTATCCATGTGTACTATTGTCAAGACCGACAGACACGTGAAGCTATGTGTGTTTATGTGTACCTGTAATTGAACTGACATGTGTACGGTAATTATCTGTATGTGTCCATTTTAAAGGTACACATTAGTGAATGTTTATTTATGTAAATTGATTGACATATGTACGTGTGCGAGCGATTAGTATTACTGTAATTTATATGGTTAACATTTATACGTTTGAATGACATAGTTTCCCATTACTGTCACATATTTTGTTACATGTCTACTATTGTCAAGATCGACAGACACGTCCAGCTATGAGTGTTTATGTGTACCAGTAATTGATCTGACATGTGTACTGTAACTATCTGCGTGTGTCCATTTTAAAGGAATATATTAGTGAATGTCTATTTATGTAAATTGATTGGAATATGTATGTAGACGCTCGGTTAGTGTTACTGTAATTTATATGGTTAACGTTTGAATGACATAGTTTCCCCTCATTGTCACATTTTTTGTTACTATTTCGCTGCTCACTCTCTCTGAATCCCGTGGACTAATTTTGCTCACGTGTGTTTGTTTAGGGTACGATAACCAAACGCTTCTTACACAATAATTTGCAACTATTTGCTAAGAAACATTTCAAAAGATCATTTAAGTTTCTAATATGTATTCATTTTCCTAACATACAAGTCAATCAGACAGTACCTTACCTCAGTCAGAAAAACTTTTCTTACTATATCTCGCAACGTCTTTTGCTTATATATCCTATCTTAAAAAAATAAATATTTAATTTCATAACTGCCAACCCCCCTCCCCTCCAAAGCCTTCAAGGCCACCAAACATCATTCCTTTCCATTAACCTCTCCCAAATACTCTTTTGCACCAATACACAAACTAGAGGGCTTTATAGCTGAGTGGACGTCGCTCTCGACTCGTAATCCTAGCTCATGCCATTTCCCGGAGATGGAACAAACGGAAATCAGCAGAGTTTCTATCATTCTGATGCCCCTGTTATCTAGCAGTAAATATATACCTGGGCGTTAGACAGCTGTTACGGGCGGCTTCCTGGATGTGTGTGTGTGGAATAATTTTTATTAGTAATAATTGATTGATTGACAGTTGAGAGGCGGGCCGAAAGAGGAGAGCTCAACCCTCGCAAGTACAACTAGGTGAACACAACTACATAAATACTAACCAACCACGATCTCGACAATCCACTACACACGCAACCCGCTCCCCCCCCCCCCCAACTCCCTAAATCACTCTAACTAAGTAATTAAAAAATTAAAACAAATCAATTAATACACCAAAAATACTAACTATAAATAAAGGCACCAAATTTGAGACATACAGCGACTCCAGCGTGGTCTAGTCGGAAGAGAACGAGTTCTCATCTGGATAGATTGCGATCGAGCCTGTCGGAACGGTTGTGTAACTGCAGGGCACAAATATTTGTGTGTCCCCTCCTGTAGCTGCCTCTGTTTCGACAGGTTCGCTGGATAGCTAGAATTGACCTGGCCCTTGGAAAGTGGGGAAGGGGTGAAATCCGTTGGGCCCACGGATGGATACCTTGGATCCATGGACTTAGGGCAGGTCTAATCACCTGGGATTCGAACCCACGGTGGGAATAAGGGAGGAGATTTGGGGAGGGGGGGAGGAAGGATTGTTCCAGGAATCAAACCTCACATAAACCCGGACACTCACACACTCACACACCCTCACCCGAACACTCACAGGGACACTCACACACACCCATACACTGTGATAAGGGAGACCATCTGAGGGGACACAGATGGCCTCGTGGACCCACAGGTATAACCGGACACACACTCACCCGGACACTCACAGGGGCACTCACACTCACACACACTCACCCGGACACTCACAGGGATATACACACTCACACACAGACACACATCCATAGACACAAACTGTGATAAGGGAGACCATCTGAGGGGACACAGATGGCCTCCTGGACCCACAAGTATATATCAATATTTAATTTATTATTTAGTATTTAATTTTAAAAAATAAATAAATCATTTTTTTTAATTAATATTTTAATCAATTATTAAATAATTATTTTAATAAATAAATAAATTAAATTAAATTTAACAAATAAATATTTATTATTTAATTTGCAAATATGACAGATTTTTAAATATTAAATATATATATATATATATATATATATATATATATATATATATATATATATATATATATATATATATATATATATATATATATATATATATATATATATATATATATATACATGCGAACAAGCCTGAATGGTCCCCAGGACTATATGCAACTGAAAACTCACACCCCAGAAGTGACTCGAACCCATACTGCCAGGAGCAACGCAACTGGCATGTACAGGATGCATTAATCCGCTTGACATATGTCAAGACTGGAATATGTATGATTGGAATCATACTTTTAAATTAAATTTATGTAAATTGATTGGAATATGTATGATTGGAATGAAACATATTCCAATCAATTTACATAAATAAACATTCACTAATATATTCTTTTAAAATGGACACAAGCGGATTAAGGCGTCCTGTACATACCAGTTGCGTTGCTTCTGGCAGTATGGGTTCGAGTCACTTTTAGGGTGTGAGTATTCAGTTTGCAGTTTTTGAATTGAGTTTGCTATTGCATCAACTGAGATTCGATCGGGGACCATTAGCATTATAGCCAACGAACTCTCTCCATTTAGACGGTAGGCCTCCAGTGTGTGTGTGTGTGTGTGTGTGTGTGTTTGTGTTAGAGAGAAATAGATGCAGTAGATATAAAAAAGACAAAATACATATATTTGATAGGCGGGGTCCAAGAGCTAATAACTCGATTCTGCTGATTCATATAGTAAATACAAAGAGAAAATAAATACACACACACACACACACACACGTTTATTGATAATGGACTGTTTTGTATGCGTATCCATGTGTACTATTGTCAAGACCGACAGACACGTGAAGCTATGTGTGTTTATGTGTACCTGTAATTGAACTGACATGTGTACGGTAATTATCTGTATGTGTCCATTTTAAAGGTACACATTAGTGAATGTTTATTTATGTAAATTGATTGACATATGTACGTGTGCGAGCGATTAGTATTACTGTAATTTATATGGTTAACATTTATACGTTTGAATGACATAGTTTCCCATTACTGTCACATATTTTGTTACATGTCTACTATTGTCAAGATCGACAGACACGTCCAGCTATGAGTGTTTATGTGTACCAGTAATTGATCTGACATGTGTACTGTAACTATCTGCGTGTGTCCATTTTAAAGGAATATATTAGTGAATGTCTATTTATGTAAATTGATTGGAATATGTATGTAGACGCTCGGTTAGTGTTACTGTAATTTATATGGTTAACGTTTGAATGACATAGTTTCCCCTCATTGTCACATTTTTTGTTACTATTTCGCTGCTCACTCTCTCTGAATCCCGTGGACTAATTTTGCTCACGTGTGTTTGTTTAGGGTACGATAACCAAACGCTTCTTACACAATAATTTGCAACTATTTGCTAAGAAACATTTCAAAAGATCATTTAAGTTTCTAATATGTATTCATTTTCCTAACATACAAGTCAATCAGACAGTACCTTACCTCAGTCAGAAAAACTTTTCTTACTATATCTCGCAACGTCTTTTGCTTATATATCCTATCTTAAAAAAATAAATATTTAATTTCATAACTGCCAACCCCCCTCCCCTCCAAAGCCTTCAAGGCCACCAAACATCATTCCTTTCCATTAACCTCTCCCAAATACTCTTTTGCACCAATACACAAACTAGAGGGCTTTATAGCTAAGTGGACGTCGCTCTCGACTCGTAATCCTAGCTCATGCCATTTCCCGGAGATGGAACAAACGGAAATCAGCAGAGTTTCTATAATTCTGATGCCCCTGTTATCTAGCAGTAAATATATACCTGGGCGTTAGACAGCTGTTACGGGCGGCTTCCTGGATGTGTGTGTGTGGAATAATTTTTATTAGTAATAATTGATTGATTGACAGTTGAGAGGCGGGCCGAAAGAGGAGAGCTCAACCCTCGCAAGTACAACTAGGTGAACACAACTACATAAATACTAACCAACCACGATCTCGACAATCCACTACACACGCAACCCGCTCCCCCCCCCCCCCCCCAACTCCCTAAATCACTCTAACTAAGTAATTAAAAAATTAAAACAAATCAATTAATACACCAAAAATACTAACTATAAATAAAGGCACCAAATTTGAGACATACAGCGACTCCAGCGTGGTCTAGTCGGAAGAGAACGAGTTCTCATCTGGATAGATTGCGATCGAGCCTGTCGGAACGGTTGTGTAACTGCAGGGCACAAATATTTGTGTGTCCCCTCCTGTAGCTGCCTCTGTTTCGACAGGTTCGCTGGATAGCTAGAATTGACCTGGCCCTTGGAAAGTGGGGAAGGGGTGAAATCCGTTGGGCCCACGGATGGATACCTTGGATCCATGGACTTAGGGCAGGTCTAATCACCTGGGATTCGAACCCACGGTGGGAATAAGGGAGGAGATTTGGGGAGGGGGGGAGGAAGGATTGTTCCAGGAATCAAACCTCACATAAACCCGGACACTCACACACTCACACACCCTCACCCGAACACTCACAGGGACACTCACACACACCCATACACTGTGATAAGGGAGACCATCTGAGGGGACACAGATGGCCTCGTGGACCCACAGGTATAACCGGACACACACTCACCCGGACACTCACAGGGGCACTCACACTCACACACACTCACCCGGACACTCACAGGGATATACACACTCACACACAGACACACATCCATAGACACAAACTGTGATAAGGGAGACCATCTGAGGGGACACAGATGGCCTCCTGGACCCACAAGTATATATCAATATTTAATTTATTATTTAGTATTTAATTTTAAAAAATAAATAAATCATTTTTTTTAATTAATATTTTAATCAATTATTAAATAATTATTTTAATAAATAAATAAATTAAATTAAATTTAACAAATAAATATTTATTATTTAATTTACAAATATGACAGATTTTTAAATATTAAATATATATATATATATATATATATATATATATATATATATATATATATATATATATATATATATATATATATATATATATATATATATATATACATGCGAACAAGCCTGAATGGTCCCCAGGACTATATGCAACTGAAAACTCACACCCCAGAAGTGACTCGAACCCATACTGCCAGGAGCAACGCAACTGGCATGTACAGGATGCATTAATCCGCTTGACATATGTCAAGACTGGAATATGTATGATTGGAATCATACTTTTAAATTAAATTTATGTAAATTGATTGGAATATGTATGATTGGAATGAAACATATTCCAATCAATTTACATAAATAAACATTCACTAATATATTCTTTTAAAATGGACACAAGCGGATTAAGGCGTCCTGTACATACCAGTTGCGTTGCTTCTGGCAGTATGGGTTCGAGTCACTTTTAGGGTGTGAGTATTCAGTTTGCAGTTTTTGAATTGAGTTTGCTATTGCATCAACTGAGATTCGATCGGGGACCATTAGCATTATAGCCAACGAACTCTCTCCATTTAGACGGTAGGCCTCCAGTGTGTGTGTGTGTGTGTGTGTGTGTGTGTGTGTGTTTGTGTTAGAGAGAAATAGATGCAGTAGATATAAAAAAGACAAAATACATATATTTGATAGGCGGGGTCCAAGAGCTAATAACTCGATTCTGCTGATACATATAGTAAATACAAAGAGAAAATAAATACACACACACACACACACACACACGTTTATTGATAATGGACTGTTTTGTATGCGTATCCATGTGTACTATTGTCAAGACCGACAGACACGTGAAGCTATGTGTGTTTATGTGTACCTGTAATTGAACTGACATGTGTACGGTAATTATCTGTATGTGTCCATTTTAAAGGTACACATTAGTGAATGTTTATTTATGTAAATTGATTGACATATGTACGTGTGCGAGCGATTAGTATTACTGTAATTTATATGGTTAACATTTATACGTTTGAATGACATAGTTTCCCATTACTGTCACATATTTTGTTACATGTCTACTATTGTCAAGATCGACAGACACGTCCAGCTATGAGTGTTTATGTGTACCAGTAATTGATCTGACATGTGTACTGTAACTATCTGCGTGTGTCCATTTTAAAGGAATATATTAGTGAATGTCTATTTATGTAAATTGATTGGAATATGTATGTAGACGCTCGGTTAGTGTTACTGTAATTTATATGGTTAACGTTTGAATGACATAGTTTCCCCTCATTGTCACATTTTTTGTTACTATTTCGCTGCTCACTCTCTCTGAATCCCGTGGACTAATTTTGCTCACGTGTGTTTGTTTAGGGTACGATAACCAAACGCTTCTTACACAATAATTTGCAACTATTTGCTAAGAAACATTTCAAAAGATCATTTAAGTTTCTAATATGTATTCATTTTCCTAACATACAAGTCAATCAGACAGTACCTTACCTCAGTCAGAAAAACTTTTCTTACTATATCTCGCAACGTCTTTTGCTTATATATCCTATCTTAAAAAAATAAATATTTAATTTCATAACTGCCAACCCCCCTCCCCTCCAAAGCCTTCAAGGCCACCAAACATCATTCCTTTCCATTAACCTCTCCCAAATACTCTTTTGCACCAATACACAAACTAGAGGGCTTTATAGCTAAGTGGACGTCGCTCTCGACTCGTAATCCTAGCTCATGCCATTTCCCGGAGATGGAACAAACGGAAATCAGCAGAGTTTCTATCATTCTGATGCCCCTGTTATCTAGCAGTAAATATATACCTGGGCGTTAGACAGCTGTTACGGGCGGCTTCCTGGATGTGTGTGTGTGGAATAATTTTTATTAGTAATAATTGATTGATTGACAGTTGAGAGGCGGGCCGAAAGAGGAGAGCTCAACCCTCGCAAGTACAACTAGGTGAACACAACTACATAAATACTAACCAACCACGATCTCGACAATCCACTACACACGCAACCCGCTCCCCCCCCCCCCCCAACTCCCTAAATCACTCTAACTAAGTAATTAAAAAATTAAAACAAATCAATTAATACACCAAAAATACTAACTATAAATAAAGGCACCAAATTTGAGACATACAGCGACTCCAGCGTGGTCTAGTCGGAAGAGAACGAGTTCTCATCTGGATAGATTGCGATCGAGCCTGTCGGAACGGTTGTGTAACTGCAGGGCACAAATATTTGTGTGTCCCCTCCTGTAGCTGCCTCTGTTTCGACAGGTTCCCTGGATAGCTAGAATTGACCTGGCCCTTGGAAAGTGGGGAAGGGGTGAAATCCGTTGGGCCCACGGATGGACACCTTGGATCCATGGACTTAGGGCAGGTCTAATCACCTGGGATTCGAACCCACGGTGGGAATAAGGGAGGAGATTTGGGGAGGGGGGGAGGAAGGATTGTTCCAGGAATCAAACCTCACATAAACCCGGACACTCACACACTCACACACCCTCACCCGAACACTCACAGGGACACTCACACACACCCATACACTGTGATAAGGGAGACCATCTGAGGGGACACAGATGGCCTCGTGGACCCACAGGTATAACCGGACACACACTCACCCGGACACTCACAGGGGCACTCACACTCACACACACTCACCCGGACACTCACAGGGATATACACACTCACACACAGACACACATCCATAGACACAAACTGTGATAAGGGAGACCATCTGAGGGGACACAGATGGCCTCCTGGACCCACAAGTATATATCAATATTTAATTTATTATTTAGTATTTAATTTTAAAAAATAAATAAATCATTTTTTTTAATTAATATTTTAATCAATTATTAAATAATTATTTTAATAAATAAATAAATTAAATTAAATTTAACAAATAAATATTTATTATTTAATTTACAAATATGACAGATTTTTAAATATTAAATATATATATATATATATATATATATATATATATATATATATATATATATATATATATATATATATATATATATATATATATATATATACATGCGAACAAGCCTGAATGGTCCCCAGGACTATATGCAACTGAAAACTCACACCCCAGAAGTGACTCGAACCCATACTGCCAGGAGCAACGCAACTGGCATGTACAGGATGCATTAATCCGCTTGACATATGTCAAGACTGGAATATGTATGATTGGAATCATACTTTTAAATTAAATTTATGTAAATTGATTGGAATATGTATGATTGGAATGAAACATATTCCAATCAATTTACATAAATAAACATTCACTAATATATTCTTTTAAAATGGACACAAGCGGATTAAGGCGTCCTGTACATACCAGTTGCGTTGCTTCTGGCAGTATGGGTTCGAGTCACTTTTAGGGTGTGAGTATTCAGTTTGCAGTTTTTGAATTGAGTTTGCTATTGCATCAACTGAGATTCGATCGGGGACCATTAGCATTATAGCCAACGAACTCTCTCCATTTAGACGGTAGGCCTCCAGTGTGTGTGTGTGTGTGTGTGTGTGTGTGTGTGTGTGTGTGTGTGTGTGTGTTTGTGTTAGAGAGAAATAGATGCAGTAGATATAAAAAAGACAAAATACATATATTTGATAGGCGGGGTCCAAGAGCTAATAACTCGATTCTGCTGATACATATAGTAAATACAAAGAGAAAATAAATACACACACACACACACACACACACGTTTATTGATAATGGACTGTTTTGTATGCGTATCCATGTGTACTATTGTCAAGACCGACAGACACGTGAAGCTATGTGTGTTTATGTGTACCTGTAATTGAACTGACATGTGTACGGTAATTATCTGTATGTGTCCATTTTAAAGGTACACATTAGTGAATGTTTATTTATGTAAATTGATTGACATATGTACGTGTGCGAGCGATTAGTATTACTGTAATTTATATGGTTAACATTTATACGTTTGAATGACATAGTTTCCCATTACTGTCACATATTTTGTTACATGTCTACTATTGTCAAGATCGACAGACACGTCCAGCTATGAGTGTTTATGTGTACCAGTAATTGATCTGACATGTGTACTGTAACTATCTGCGTGTGTCCATTTTAAAGGAATATATTAGTGAATGTCTATTTATGTAAATTGATTGGAATATGTATGTAGACGCTCGGTTAGTGTTACTGTAATTTATATGGTTAACGTTTGAATGACATAGTTTCCCCTCATTGTCACATTTTTTGTTACTATTTCGCTGCTCACTCTCTCTGAATCCCGTGGACTAATTTTGCTCACGTGTGTTTGTTTAGGGTACGATAACCAAACGCTTCTTACACAATAATTTGCAACTATTTGCTAAGAAACATTTCAAAAGATCATTTAAGTTTCTAATATGTATTCATTTTCCTAACATACAAGTCAATCAGACAGTACCTTACCTCAGTCAGAAAAACTTTTCTTACTATATCTCGCAACGTCTTTTGCTTACATATCCTATCTTAAAAAAATAAATATTTAATTTCATAACTGCCAACCCCCCTCCCCTCCAAAGCCTTCAAGGCCACCAAACATCATTCCTTTCCATTAACCTCTCCCAAATACTCTTTTGCACCAATACACAAACTAGAGGGCTTTATAGCTAAGTGGACGTCGCTCTCGACTCGTAATCCTAGCTCATGCCATTTCCCGGAGATGGAACAAACGGAAATCAGCCGAGTTTCTATCATTCTGATGCCCCTGTTATCTAGCAGTAAATATATACCTGGGCGTTAGACAGCTGTTACGGGCGGCTTCCTGGATGTGTGTGTGTGGAATAATTTTTATTAGTAATAATTGATTGATTGACAGTTGAGAGGCGGGCCGAAAGAGGAGAGCTCAACCCTCGCAAGTACAACTAGGTGAACACAACTACATAAATACTAACCAACCACGATCTCGACAATCCACTACACACGCAACCCGCTCCCCCCCCCCCCCCAACTCCCTAAATCACTCTAACTAAGTAATTAAAAAATTAAAACAAATCAATTAATACACCAAAAATACTAACTATAAATAAAGGCACCAAATTTGAGACATACAGCGACTCCAGCGTGGTCTAGTCGGAAGAGAACGAGTTCTCATCTGGATAGATTGCGATCGAGCCTGTCGGAACGGTTGTGTAACTGCAGGGCACAAATATTTGTGTGTCCCCTCCTGTAGCTGCCTCTGTTTCGACAGGTTCGCTGGATAGCTAGAATTGACCTGGCCCTTGGAAAGTGGGGAAGGGGTGAAATCCGTTGGGCCCACGGATGGATATCTTGGATCCATGGACTTAGGGCAGGTCTAATCACCTGGGATTCGAACCCACGGTGGGAATAAGGG
>NW_027190785.1:0-26802 GCF_040958095.1 Procambarus clarkii
CCTAGTGTCTCATCTCACAGTGTCCCAACACACAGTGTTCGAACACACAGTGTCCCAACTCACAGTTTCCAAAAAGTGTCCAAACTCACAGTGTCCCAACTCAACGTTCCAAATTACAGTTTCGCAACTCAGTGTCCCAACTCACAGTGTCCCAACTCAGTGTCCCAACTCACAGTGTCCCAACTCACAGGGTTCCAACTCACATTTTCCGAACACACAGTGTCCCAACTCCGTGTCCCTACTCACAGTGTTCCAAATCACAGTGTTCCAACTGAGTGTCCGCTCTCAAAGTCCATACACACAGTGTTACATCTCAGTGTCCTAAATGACAGTGTCCCAACACACCGTGTCCCAACACGCAATGTCCCAACTCACAATGTCCCAACTCACAGTGTCCTAACACACAGTGGCCCAACACACATGTCCCATCTTACAGTGTCCCGTATACAGTGTCCCATCTCACAGTGTCCCAACACAGTGTCCCTAACACAGAGTGTCCCATCTCAGTGTCTCATCTCACAGTGTCCCAACACACAGTGTCCCAACACACAGTGTCCCAAACACACAGTGTCCCATCTCACAGTGTCCCATTTACAGTATCCTAACTCACCTTGTCCCAACACAGTGTCCCAAATCACAGTGTTCCAACCCACAGTGTCCCAACGCACTCTGTCCCATCTCACAGGTTCTCATCTCAAAGGGTTCCATCTCACAGTGTCCAAATTCACAGTGTCTCATCTCACAGTGTTCCATCTCACAGTGTTTCATCTCACAGTGTCCCATCTCACAGTGTCCCATCTCACAGTGTTCCATCTCACAGTGTCCCATCTCACAGTGTCCCAACTCAGTGTCCCAAATCAGTGTCTCACAACACAGTGTCCAAACTCACAGTGTCTCATCTCACAGTGTTCCATCTCACAGTGTTTCATCTCACAGTGTCCCCATCTCACAGTGTCTCATCTCACAGTGTCCCCCATCTCACAGTGTTCCATCACACAGTGTCCCAACTCACAGTATTCCAACTCAGTGTCCCAAATCAGTGTCCCACCACACAGTGTCCTAACTCACAGTTTCCCAAAACACAGTATCCCATCACACGTGTCCCATCTCACAGTGTACCAACACAGGGTCCCAACTCACAGTGTCCCACCACACTGTGTCCCAACACACTTATATCATCTAACAGTGTACCAACAGTGTCCCAACACACTTGTCCCATCTAACAGTGTCCCAGCTCATAATGTCGCAACACATAGTGTCCCAACACATGTGCCCAATCTAACAGTGACCCATCTCACAGTGTCCAAACAGTGTCACAACTCACATTGTCCCAACTCACAGCGTCCAATCAAACAATGTCCAAACTCGGTGTCCCAACTCACAGGGTCCCAACTCAGTGTCCCAACTCACAGTGTCCCAACTCAGTGTCGGAACACACAGTGTTCCAACTCACAGTGTTCCAACTCACAGTGTCCCATTTACAGTGTCCCATCTCACTGTGTCCCAATTCAAAGTGTCCCAACTCACAGTGTTCCAACCCACAGTGTCCCATCTCACAGTGTCTCAACACACAGTGTCCCATCTCACAGTGTGCCAACTCAGTATCCCAACTCACAGTGTCCACACTCACGATGTCCCAACGCTCTTTGTCCCAACTCAGTGTCCCATCTCAGAGGGTCCCATCTCACAGTGTTCCATCTCACAATGTACGAACTCACAGTGTTCCATCTCACAGTGTACCAACTCACAGTTTTCCATCTCACAGTGTCCCATCTCACAGTGTACCATCTCACAGTGTCCCATCGCACAGTGTACCAACTCACAGTATTCCATCTCACAGTTTTCCATCTCACAGTGTTCCATCTCACAGTGTCCCATTTCTCAGTGTCCCATCTCACAGTGTACCAACTCACAGTGTCCCATCTCACAGTGTACCAACTCACAGTGTTCCATCTCACAGTGTACCATCTCACTGTGTTCCATCTCACTGTGTTCCATCTCACAGTGTTCCATCTCACAGTGTCCCATCTCACAGTGTCCAATCTCACAGTGTACCATCTAATAGTGTTCCATCTCACAGTGTTCCATCTCACAGTGTCCCATCTCACAGTGTTCCATCTCACAGTGTTTTATCTCACAGTGCTCCATCTCACAGTGCCCCAATTCACAGTGTTCCATCTCACAGTGTACCAACTCACAGTGCTCCATCTCACTGTGTTCCATCTCTCAGTGTTCCATCTCACAGTCTCCCATCTCACAGTGTACCAACTCACAGTGTTCCATCTCACAGAGTTCCATCTCACAGTGTTCCATCTCACATTGTGCCATCTCACAGTGTTCCATTTTGCATTGTTTCATCTCACAGTGTCCCATCTCACACTTTTCCATCTCACAGTGTTCCATCTCACAGTGTCCCAAAACACAGTATCCCTACACATGTGACCCATCTTACAGTGTACCAACACCCAGTGTTCAAACTCACAGTGTATCAAAACACAGTATCCCAACACACGTGTCCCATCTAACAGTGTCCCAACTCCCAGTGTCCCAATACACAGTGTCTTAACACACTTGTCCCATCTAACAGTGTCCCAACTCACAGTGTCCCAACAAACAGTGTCTCAACAAACGGTGTCCCAACAGTGTCTCAACAAACGGTGTCCCAACTCACGTCCCATCTAACAGTGTCCCAACTCACAGTTTCCCATCTCACAGTGTCCTTCCACACAATATTTCATCTCACTGTGTTTCATCTCACAGAGTCCCAACTCTCAGAATCCCAACTCTGTTTCCCAACTCAGCGTCCCACAACACAGTATCCCAACACGTGTCCAATATAACAGTATCCCATCTCACAGTGTCCTTACTCACTGTCCCTACACACAGTGTCCCAACACACGTGTCCAATCTAACAGTGTCAGAACACAGTGTCCCAGCACACTTATCCCATCTAACAGTGTCCCAACACGTGACGTCCTATCTAACAGTGTCCCAACACAATGTGTCGCAACTCACAGTGTCCCAACAGTGTCCCAACTCACATTGTTCCAACACACAGTGTTCCACCTCACATTGTCCCAACACACAGTGTCCCAACACACAGCATCCCAACACACAGTGTCCCATCTAACAGTGTCCCAACTGACAAGTTCCCAGCATTGTCCCAACACACGTGTCCGAACTCAGTGTCCCAAATCACCGTGTCCCATCTCACAGTATCCTAAAGCACAGTGTCCCATCTCACAGTGTCAAAACTCACAGTGTCCTAGTGTCTCATCTCACAGTGTCCCAACACACAGTGATCGAACACACAGTGTCCCAAGTCACAGTGTCCAAAGACACAGTATCCCAACTCACAGTGTCCAAACACACAGTGTCCAAACACATAGTGTCTCAACTCACAGTGTACCATCTCAGTGTCCGAACACAGTGTTCCAACTCACAGTGTCCCAACTCACAGGGTTCCAACTCACATTGTCCGAACACTCAGTGTCCCAACTCACAGTGTTCCAACCTAGTGTCCCATCTCAATGTCCCAAATGACAGTGTCCAATACACTGTGTCCCATATGACAGTGTCCAACACACTGTGTCCCAACTAAGTGTCCAAACGCAGTGTCCAAACTCACAGTGCCCCAACTCACAGTTTCCAAAATGTGTCCAAACTCACAGTGTCCCAACTCAGTGTTCCAAATTACAGTGTCGTAACTCAGTGTCGCAACTCACAGTGTCCCAACTCACAGTGTCCCAACTCACAGGGTTCCAACTCACATTGTCCGAACACACAGTGTCCCAACTCACAGTGTCCCAATTCACAGTGTTCCAAATCACAGTGTTCCAACTGAGTGTCCCCTCTCAAAGACCATACACACAGTGTTACATCTCAGTGTCCTAAATGACAGTGTCTCAACACACTGTGTCCCAACACGCAATGTCCCAACTCAGTGTCCCAACTCAGTGTCGCAAAACACAGTAACCCAACACACGTGACCCATCTCACAGTGTACCAACACTTAGTGTTCCAACTCACACGTCTCCAATCTAACAGTTTCCCAACACAGTGTCCCAGCACACTTATCCCATCTAACAGTGTCCCAACACGTGACGTCCTATCAAACAGTGTCCCAATACACAGTGTCCCATCTCAGTGTCCCAGCCCACAGTGTCCCCCTCTCATAGTGTTCTAACTCAATGCGTTCCAACACAGTGTCCCAACTCACAGTGTCCCAACACAAAGTATCCTAACACACGTGTCCCATCTAGCAGTGTCCCAACTCAGTGTCCCAGCAGTGTCCCATCTGACAGTTTCCCAACTCACAGTGTCCCAACAGTGTCCCATCTGACAGTTTCCCAACTCACAGTGTCCCAACAGTGTCTCAACACAATGTCCCAACAGTGTCCCAACACAGTGTCCCAACACACAGTGTCCCAACTCACAGTGTCCCAACACACAGTGTCCCAACGTACGTGTCCCATCTAACAGCATCCCAACTCACAGTGTCCCAACAGTATCTGAACAGTGTCCCAACACACAGTGTCTCAACAGTGTCCCATCTCACAGTGTCCCATTTACAGTATCCTAACTCACCTTGTCCCAACACAGTGTCCCAAATCAAAGTGTTCCAACCCACAGTGTCCCAACGCACTCTGTCCCATCTCACAGGGTCTCATCTCAAAGGGTTCCATCTCAGAGTGTCCAAACTCACAGTGTCTCATCTCACAGTGTTCCATCTCACAGTGTTTCATCTCACAGTGTCCCATCTCACAGTGTCCCATCTCACAGTGTTCCATCTCACAGTGTCCCATCTCACAGTGTCCCAACTCAGTGTCCCAAATCAGTGTCTCACCACACAGTGTCCAAACTCACAGTGTCTCATCTCACAGTGTTCCATCTCACAGTGTTTCATCTCACAGTGTCCCCCATCTCACAGTGTTCCATCACACAGTGTCCCAACTCACAGTATTCCAACTCAGTGTCCCAAATCAGTGTCCCACCACACAGTGTCCTAACTCACAGTGTCCCAAAACACAGTTTCCCATCACACGTGTCCCATCTCACAGTGTACCAACACAGGGTCCCAACTCACAGTGTCCCACCACACTGTGTCCCAACACACTTGTCCCATCTAACAGTGTCCCAACACACTTGTCCCATCTAACAGTGTCCCAGCTCATAATGTCGCAACACATAGTGTCCCAACACATGTGTCCAATCTAACAGTGACCCATCTCACAGTGTCCAAACAGTGTCACAACTCACATTGTCCCAACTCACAGCGTCCAATCAAACAATGTCCAAATTCGGTGTCCCAACTCACAGGGTCCCAACTCAGTGTCCCAACTCACAGTGTCCCAACTCAGTGTCAGAACACACAGTGTCCCATCTCACAGTGTCCCAACTCGCAGAGTCCCAACTCACAGTGTCCCATCTCAGTGTGCGAACAGTTTCCTAACTCACAGTGTCCCAACTCATAGGGTCCCAATTCACATTGTCCGAACACACAGTGTTCCAACTCACAGTGCTCCAACTCACAGTGTCCCATTTACAGTGTCCCATCTCACAGTGTTCCATCTCACAGTGTCCCATCTCACAGTGTCCCAACTCAGTGTCCCAAATCAGTGTCTCACAACACAGTGTCCAAACTCACAGTGTCTCATCTCACAGTGTTCCATCTCACAGTGTTTCATCTCACAGTGTCCCCATCTCACAGTGTCTCATCTCACAGTGTCCCCCATCTCACAGTGTTCCATCACACAGTGTCCCAACTCACAGTATTCCAACTCAGTGTCCCAAATCAGTGTCCCACCACACAGTGTCCTAACTCACAGTTTCCCAAAACACAGTATCCCATCACACGTGTCCCATCTCACAGTGTACCAACACAGGGTCCCAACTCACAGTGTCCCACCACACTGTGTCCCAACACACTAATATCATCTAACAGTGTACCAACAGTGTCCCAACACAATTGTCCCATCTAACAGTGTCCCAGCTCATAATGTCGCAACACATAGTGTCCCAACACATGTGCCCAATCTAACAGTGACCCATCTCACAGTGTCCAAACAGTGTCACAACTCACATTGTCCCAACTCACAGCGTCCAATCAAACAATGTCCAAACTCGGTGTCCCAACTCACAGGGTCCCAACTCAGTGTCCCAACTCACAGTGTCCCAACTCAGTGTCGGAACACACAGTGTCCCATCTCACAGTGTGCCAACTCACAGAGTCCCAACTCACAGTGTCCCATCTCTGTGTGCGAACAGTTTCCTAACTCACAGTGTCCCAATTCATAGGGTCCCAATTCACATTGTCCGAACACACAGTGTTCCAACTCACAGTGTTCCAACTCACAGTGTCCCATTTACAGTGTCCCATCTCACTGTGTCCCAATTCAAAGTGTCCCAACTCACAGTGTTCCAACCCACAGTGTCCCATCTCACAGTGTCTCAACACACAGTGTCCCATCTCACAGTGTGCCAACTCAGTATCCCAACTCACAGTGTCCACACTCACGATGTCCCAACGCTCTTTGTCCCAACTCAGTGTCCCATCTCAGAGGGTCCCATCTCACAGTGTTCCATCTCACAATGTACGAACTCACAGTGTTCCATCTCACAGTGTACCAACTCACAGTTTTCCATCTCACAGTGTCCCATCTCACAGTGTACCATCTCACAGTGTCCCATCGCACAGTGTACCAACTCACAGTATTCCATCTCACAGTTTTCCATCTCACAGTGTTCCATCTCACAGTGTCCCATTTCTCAGTGTCCCATCTCACAGTGTACCAACTCACAGTGTCCCATCTCACAGTGTACCAACTCACAGTGTTCCATCTCACAGTGTACCATCTCACTGTGTTCCATCTCACTGTGTTCCATCTCACAGTGTTCCATCTCACAGTGTCCCATCTCACAGTGTCCAATCTCACAGTGTACCATCTAATAGTGTTCCATCTCACAGTGTTCCATCTCACAGTGTCCCATCTCACAGTGTTCCATCTCACAGTGTTTTATCTCACAGTGCTCCATCTCACAGTGCCCCATTTCACAGTGTTCCATCTCACAGTGTACCAACTCACAGTGCTCCATCTCACTGTGTTCCATCTCTCAGTGTTCCATCTCACAGTCTCCCATCTCACAGTGTACCAACTCACAGTGTTCCATCTCACAGAGTTCCATCTCACAGTGTTCCATCTCACATTGTGCCATCTCACAGTGTTCCATTTTGCATTGTTTCATCTCACAGTGTCCCATCTCACACTTTTCCATCTCACAGTGTTCCATCTCACAGTGTCCCAAAACACAGTATCCCTACACATGTGACCCATCTTACAGTGTACCAACACCCAGTGTTCAAACTCACAGTGTATCAAAACACAGTATCCCAACACACGTGTCCCATCTAACAGTGTCCCAACTCCCAGTGTCCCAATACACAGTGTCTTAACACACTTGTCCCATCTAACAGTGTCCCAACTCACAGTGTCCCAACAAACAGTGTCTCAACAAACGGTGTCCCAACAGTGTCTCAACAAACGGTGTCCCAACTCACGTCCCATCTAACAGTGTCCCAACTCACAGTTTCCCATCTCACAGTGTCCTTCCACACAATATTTCATCTCACTGTGTTTCATCTCACAGAGTCCCAACTCTCAGAATCCCAACTCTGTTTCCCAACTCAGCGTCCCACAACACAGTATCCCAACACGTGTCCAATATAACAGTATCCCATCTCACAGTGTCCTTACTCACTGTCCCTACACACAGTGTCCCAACACACGTGTCCAATCTAACAGTGTCAGAACACAGTGTCCCAGCACACTTATCCCATCTAACAGTGTCCCAACACGTGACGTCCTATCTAACAGTGTCCCAACACAATGTGTCGCAACTCACAGTGTCCCAACAGTGTCCCAACTCACATTGTTCCAACACACAGTGTCCAAACACATAGTGTCTCAACTCACAGTGTACCATCTCAGTGTCCGAACACAGTGTTCCAACTCACAGTGTCCCAACTCACAGGGTTCCAACTCACATTGTCCGAACACTCAGTGTCCCAACTCACAGTGTTCCAACCTAGTGTCCCATCTCAATGTCCCAAATGACAGTGTCCAATACACTGTGTCCCATATGACAGTGTCCAACACACTGTGTCCCAACTAAGTGTCCAAACGCAGTGTCCAAACTCACAGTGCCCCAACTCACAGTTTCCAAAATGTGTCCAAACTCACAGTGTCCCAACTCAGTGTTCCAAATTACAGTGTCGTAACTCAGTGTCGCAACTCACAGTGTCCCAACTCACAGTGTCCCAACTCACAGGGTTCCAACTCACATTGTCCGAACACACAGTGTCCCAACTCACAGTGTCCCAATTCACAGTGTTCCAAATCACAGTGTTCCAACTGAGTGTCCCCTCTCAAAGACCATACACACAGTGTTACATCTCAGTGTCCTAAATGACAGTGTCTCAACACACTGTGTCCCAACACGCAATGTCCCAACTCAGTGTCCCAACTCAGTGTCGCAAAACACAGTAACCCAACACACGTGACCCATCTCACAGTGTACCAACACTTAGTGTTCCAACTCACACGTCTCCAATCTAACAGTTTCCCAACACAGTGTCCCAGCACACTTATCCCATCTAACAGTGTCCCAACACGTGACGTCCTATCAAACAGTGTCCCAATACACAGTGTCCCATCTCAGTGTCCCAGCCCACAGTGTCCCCCTCTCATAGTGTTCTAACTCAATGCGTTCCAACACAGTGTCCCAACTCACAGTGTCCCAACACAAAGTATCCTAACACACGTGTCCCATCTAGCAGTGTCCCAACTCAGTGTCCCAGCAGTGTCCCATCTGACAGTTTCCCAACTCACAGTGTCCCAACAGTGTCCCATCTGACAGTTTCCCAACTCACAGTGTCCCAACAGTGTCTCAACACAATGTCCCAACAGTGTCCCAACACAGTGTCCCAACACACAGTGTCCCAACTCACAGTGTCCCAACACACAGTGTCCCAACGTACGTGTCCCATCTAACAGCATCCCAACTCACAGTGTCCCAACAGTATCTGAACAGTGTCCCAACACACAGTGTCTCAACAGTGTCCCATCTCACAGTGTCCCATTTACAGTATCCTAACTCACCTTGTCCCAACACAGTGTCCCAAATCAAAGTGTTCCAACCCACAGTGTCCCAACGCACTCTGTCCCATCTCACAGGGTCTCATCTCAAAGGGTTCCATCTCAGAGTGTCCAAACTCACAGTGTCTCATCTCACAGTGTTCCATCTCACAGTGTTTCATCTCACAGTGTCCCATCTCACAGTGTCCCATCTCACAGTGTTCCATCTCACAGTGTCCCATCTCACAGTGTCCCAACTCAGTGTCCCAAATCAGTGTCTCACCACACAGTGTCCAAACTCACAGTGTCTCATCTCACAGTGTTCCATCTCACAGTGTTTCATCTCACAGTGTCCCCCATCTCACAGTGTTCCATCACACAGTGTCCCAACTCACAGTATTCCAACTCAGTGTCCCAAATCAGTGTCCCACCACACAGTGTCCTAACTCACAGTGTCCCAAAACACAGTTTCCCATCACACGTGTCCCATCTCACAGTGTACCAACACAGGGTCCCAACTCACAGTGTCCCACCACACTGTGTCCCAACACACTTGTCCCATCTAACAGTGTCCCAACACACTTGTCCCATCTAACAGTGTCCCAGCTCATAATGTCGCAACACATAGTGTCCCAACACATGTGTCCAATCTAACAGTGACCCATCTCACAGTGTCCAAACAGTGTCACAACTCACATTGTCCCAACTCACAGCGTCCAATCAAACAATGTCCAAATTCGGTGTCCCAACTCACAGGGTCCCAACTCAGTGTCCCAACTCACAGTGTCCCAACTCAGTGTCAGAACACACAGTGTCCCATCTCACAGTGTCCCAACTCGCAGAGTCCCAACTCACAGTGTCCCATCTCAGTGTGCGAACAGTTTCCTAACTCACAGTGTCCCAACTCATAGGGTCCCAATTCACATTGTCCGAACACACAGTGTTCCAACTCACAGTGCTCCAACTCACAGTGTCCCATTTACAGTGTCCCATCTCACAGTGTTCCATCTCACAGTGTCCCATCTCACAGTGTCCCAACTCAGTGTCCCAAATCAGTGTCTCACAACACAGTGTCCAAACTCACAGTGTCTCATCTCACAGTGTTCCATCTCACAGTGTTTCATCTCACAGTGTCCCCATCTCACAGTGTCTCATCTCACAGTGTCCCCCATCTCACAGTGTTCCATCACACAGTGTCCCAACTCACAGTATTCCAACTCAGTGTCCCAAATCAGTGTCCCACCACACAGTGTCCTAACTCACAGTTTCCCAAAACACAGTATCCCATCACACGTGTCCCATCTCACAGTGTACCAACACAGGGTCCCAACTCACAGTGTCCCACCACACTGTGTCCCAACACACTAATATCATCTAACAGTGTACCAACAGTGTCCCAACACAATTGTCCCATCTAACAGTGTCCCAGCTCATAATGTCGCAACACATAGTGTCCCAACACATGTGCCCAATCTAACAGTGACCCATCTCACAGTGTCCAAACAGTGTCACAACTCACATTGTCCCAACTCACAGCGTCCAATCAAACAATGTCCAAACTCGGTGTCCCAACTCACAGGGTCCCAACTCAGTGTCCCAACTCACAGTGTCCCAACTCAGTGTCGGAACACACAGTGTCCCATCTCACAGTGTGCCAACTCACAGAGTCCCAACTCACAGTGTCCCATCTCTGTGTGCGAACAGTTTCCTAACTCACAGTGTCCCAATTCATAGGGTCCCAATTCACATTGTCCGAACACACAGTGTTCCAACTCACAGTGTTCCAACTCACAGTGTCCCATTTACAGTGTCCCATCTCACTGTGTCCCAATTCAAAGTGTCCCAACTCACAGTGTTCCAACCCACAGTGTCCCATCTCACAGTGTCTCAACACACAGTGTCCCATCTCACAGTGTGCCAACTCAGTATCCCAACTCACAGTGTCCACACTCACGATGTCCCAACGCTCTTTGTCCCAACTCAGTGTCCCATCTCAGAGGGTCCCATCTCACAGTGTTCCATCTCACAATGTACGAACTCACAGTGTTCCATCTCACAGTGTACCAACTCACAGTTTTCCATCTCACAGTGTCCCATCTCACAGTGTACCATCTCACAGTGTCCCATCGCACAGTGTACCAACTCACAGTATTCCATCTCACAGTTTTCCATCTCACAGTGTTCCATCTCACAGTGTCCCATTTCTCAGTGTCCCATCTCACAGTGTACCAACTCACAGTGTCCCATCTCACAGTGTACCAACTCACAGTGTTCCATCTCACAGTGTACCATCTCACTGTGTTCCATCTCACTGTGTTCCATCTCACAGTGTTCCATCTCACAGTGTCCCATCTCACAGTGTCCAATCTCACAGTGTACCATCTAATAGTGTTCCATCTCACAGTGTTCCATCTCACAGTGTCCCATCTCACAGTGTTCCATCTCACAGTGTTTTATCTCACAGTGCTCCATCTCACAGTGCCCCATTTCACAGTGTTCCATCTCACAGTGTACCAACTCACAGTGCTCCATCTCACTGTGTTCCATCTCTCAGTGTTCCATCTCACAGTCTCCCATCTCACAGTGTACCAACTCACAGTGTTCCATCTCACAGAGTTCCATCTCACAGTGTTCCATCTCACATTGTGCCATCTCACAGTGTTCCATTTTGCATTGTTTCATCTCACAGTGTCCCATCTCACACTTTTCCATCTCACAGTGTTCCATCTCACAGTGTCCCAAAACACAGTATCCCTACACATGTGACCCATCTTACAGTGTACCAACACCCAGTGTTCAAACTCACAGTGTATCAAAACACAGTATCCCAACACACGTGTCCCATCTAACAGTGTCCCAACTCCCAGTGTCCCAATACACAGTGTCTTAACACACTTGTCCCATCTAACAGTGTCCCAACTCACAGTGTCCCAACAAACAGTGTCTCAACAAACGGTGTCCCAACAGTGTCTCAACAAACGGTGTCCCAACTCACGTCCCATCTAACAGTGTCCCAACTCACAGTTTCCCATCTCACAGTGTCCTTCCACACAATATTTCATCTCACTGTGTTTCATCTCACAGAGTCCCAACTCTCAGAATCCCAACTCTGTTTCCCAACTCAGCGTCCCACAACACAGTATCCCAACACGTGTCCAATATAACAGTATCCCATCTCACAGTGTCCTTACTCACTGTCCCTACACACAGTGTCCCAACACACGTGTCCAATCTAACAGTGTCAGAACACAGTGTCCCAGCACACTTATCCCATCTAACAGTGTCCCAACACGTGACGTCCTATCTAACAGTGTCCCAACACAATGTGTCGCAACTCACAGTGTCCCAACAGTGTCCCAACTCACATTGTTCCAACACACAGTGTTCCACCTCACATTGTCCCAACACACAGTGTCCCAACACACAGCGTCCCAACACACAGTGTCCCATCTAACAGTGTCCCAACTGACAAGTTCCCAGCATTGTCCCAACACACGTGTCCGAACTCAGTGTCCCAAATCACCGTGTCCCATCTCACAGTATCCTAAAGCACAGTGTCCCATCTCACAGTGTCAAAACTCACAGTGTCCTAGTGTCTCATCTCACAGTGTCCCAACACACAGTGATCGAACACACAGTGTCCCAAGTCACAGTGTCCAAAGACACAGTATCCCAACTCACAGTGTCCAAACACACAGTGTCCAAACACATAGTGTCTCAACTCACAGTGTACCATCTCAGTGTCCGAACACAGTGTTCCAACTCACAGTGTCCCAACTCACAGGGTTCCAACTCACATTGTCCGAACACTCAGTGTCCCAACTCACAGTGTTCCAACCTAGTGTCCCATCTCAATGTCCCAAATGACAGTGTCCAATACACTGTGTCCCATATGACAGTGTCAAACACACTGGGTCCCAACTAAGTGTCCAAACGCACAGTGTCCAAACTCACAGTGCCCCAACTCACAGTTTCCAAAATGTGTCCAAACTCACAGTGTCCCAACTCAGTGTTCCAAATTACAGTGTCGTAACTCAGTGTCGCAACTCACAGTGTCCCAACTCACAGTGTCCCAACTCACAGGGTTCCAACTCACATTGTCCGAACACACAGTGTCCCAACTCACAGTGTCCCAATTCACAGTGTTCCAAATCACAGTGTTCCAACTGAGTGTCCCCTCTCAAAGACCATACACACAGTGTTACATCTCAGTGTCCTAAATGACAGTGTCTCAACACACTGTGTCCCAACACGCAATGTCCCAACTCAGTGTCCCAACTCAGTGTCGCAAAACACAGTAACCCAACACACGTGACCCATCTCACAGTGTACCAACACTTAGTGTTCCAACTCACACGTCTCCAATCTAACAGTTTCCCAACACAGTGTCCCAGCACACTTATCCCATCTAACAGTGTCCCAACACGTGACGTCCTATCAAACAGTGTCCCAATACACAGTGTCCCATCTCAGTGTCCCAACCCACAGTGTCCCCCTCTCATAGTGTTCTAACTCAATGCGTTCCAACACAGTGTCCCAACTCACAGTGTCCCAACACAAAGTATCCTAACACACGTGTCCCATCTAGCAGTGTCCCAACTCAGTGTCCCAGCAGTGTCCCATCTGACAGTTTCCCAACTCACAGTGTCCCAACAGTGTCCCATCTGACAGTTTCCCAACTCACAGTGTCCCAACAGTGTCTCAACACAATGTCCCAACAGTGTCCCAACACAGTGTCCCAACACACAGTGTCCCAACTCACAGTGTCCCAACACACAGTGTCCGAACGTACGTGTCCCATCTAACAGCATCCCAACTCACAGTGTCCCAACAGTATCTGAACAGTGTCCCAACACACAGTGTCTCAACAGTGTCCCATCTCACAGTGTCCCATTTACAGTATCCTAACTCACCTTGTCCCAACACAGTGTCCCAAATCAAAGTGTTCCAACCCACAGTGTCCCAACGCACTCTGTCCCATCTCACAGGGTCTCATCTCAAAGGGTTCCATCTCAGAGTGTCCAAACTCGAAGTGTCTCATCTCACAGTGTTCCATCTCACAGTGTTTCATCTCACAGTGTCCCATCTCACAGTGTCCCATCTCACAGTGTTCCATCTCACAGTGTCCCATCTCACAGTGTCCCAACTCAGTGTCCCAAATCAGTGTCTCACCACACAGTGTCCAAACTCACAGTGTCTCATCTCACAGTGTTCCATCTCACAGTGTTTCATCTCACAGTGTCCCCCATCTCACAGTGTTCCATCACACAGTGTCCCAACTCACAGTATTCCAACTCAGTGTCCCAAATCAGTGTCCCACCACACAGTGTCCTAACTCACAGTGTCCCAAAACACAGTTTCCCATCACACGTGTCCCATCTCACAGTGTACCAACACAGGGTCCCAACTCACAGTGTCCCACCACACTGTGTCCTAACACACTTGTCCCATCTAACAGTGTCCCAACACACTTGTCCCATCTAACAGTGTCCCAGCTCATAATGTCGCAACACATAGTGTCCCAACACATGTGTCCAATCTAACAGTGACCCATCTCACAGTGTCCAAACAGTGTCACAACTCACATTGTCCCAACTCACAGCGTCCAATCAAACAATGTCCAAATTCGGTGTCCCAACTCACAGGGTCCCAACTCAGTGTCCCAACTCACAGTGTCCCAACTCAGTGTCAGAACACACAGTGTCCCATCTCACAGTGTCCCAACTCGCAGAGTCCCAACTCACAGTGTCCCATCTCAGTGTGCGAACAGTTTCCTAACTCACAGTGTCCCAACTCATAGGGTCCCAATTCACATTGTCCGAACACACAGTGTTCCAACTCACAGTGCTCCAACTCACAGTGTCCCATTTACAGTGTCCCATCTCACTGTGTCCCAATTCAAAGTGTCCCAACTCACAGTGTTCCAACCCACAGTGTCCCATCTCACAGTGTCTCAACACACAGTGTCCCATCTCACAGTGTGCCAACTCAGTATCCCAACTCACAGTGTCCACACTCACGGTGTCCCAACGCTCTTTGTCCCAACTCAGTGTCCCATCTCAGAGGGTCCCTTCTCACAGTGTTTCATCTCACAGTGCCCCAACTCACATTGTCCCAACACAGTGTCCCAACTCAGTGTCCCATCTCACAGTGTTCCATCTCACAATGTACCAACTCACAGTGTTCCATCTCACAATGTACCAACTCACAGTGTCCCATCTCACAGTGTCCCATCTCACAGTGTACCAACTCACAGTGTTCCATCTCACAGTGTACAAACTCACAGTTTTCCATCTCACAGTGTCCCATCTCACAGTGCACCATCTCACAGTGTCCCATCGCACAGTGTACCAACTCACAGTATTCCATCCCACAGTTTTCCATCTCACAGTGTTCCATCTCACAGTGTCCCATTTCTCAGTGTCCCATCTCACAGTGTACCAACTCACAGTGTCCCATCTCACAGTGTACCAACTCACAGTGTTCCATCTCACAGTGTACCATCTCACTGTGTTCCATCTCACTGTGTTCCATCTCACAGTGTTCCATCTCACAGTGTCCCATCTCACAGTGTCCAATCTCACAGTGTACCATCTAATAGTGTTCCATCTCACAGTGTTCCATCTCACAGTGTCCCATCTCACAGTGTTCCATCTCACAGTGTTCCATCTGACAGTGCTCCATCTCACAGTGTCCCATTTCACAGTGTTCCATCTCACAGTGTACCAACTCACAGTGCTCCATCTCACTGTGTTCCATCTCTCAGTGTTCCATCTCACAATCTCCCATCTCACAGTGTTTCAACTCACAGTGTTCCATCTCACAGTGTTCCATCTCACAGTGTTCCAACTCACATTGTGCCATCTCACAGTGTTCCATTTCGCATTGTTTCATCTCACAGGGTCCCATCTCACACTTTTCCATCTCACAGTGTTCCATCTCACAGTGTCCAAAAACACAGTATCCCTACACATGTGACCCATCTTACAGTGTACCAACAACCAATGTTCAAGCTCACAGTGTACCAAAACACAGTATACCAACACACGTGTCCCATCTAACAGTGTCCCAACTCCGAGTGTCCCAATACACAGTGTCTTAACACACTTGTCCCATCTAACAGTGTCCCAACTCACAGTGTCCCAACAAACAGTGTCTCAACAAACGGTGTCCCAACAGTGTCTCAACAAACGGTGTCCCAACTCACGTCCCACCTAACAGTGTCCGAACTCACAGTTTCCCATCTCACAGTGTCCTTCCACACAATATTTCATCTTACTGTGTTTCATCTCACAGTGTCCCAACTCTCAGAATCCCAACTCTGTTTCCCAACTCAGCGTCCCACAACACAGTATCCCAACACGTGTCCAATATAACAGTATCCCATCTCACAGTGTCCTTACTCACTGTCCCTACACACAGTGTCCCAACACTCGTGTCCAATCTAACAGTGTCCGAACACAGTGTCCCAGCACACTTATCCCATCTAACAGTGTCCTAACACGTGACGTCCTATCTAACAGTGTCCCAACACAATGTGTCGCAACTCACAGTGTCCCAACAGTGTCCCAACTCATATTGTTCCAACACACAGTGTTCCACCTCACATTGTCCCAACACACAGTGTCCCAACACACAGCGTCCCAACACACAGTGTCCCATCTAACAGTGTCCCAACTGACAAGTTCCCATCATTGTCCCAACACACGTGTCCGAACTCAGTGTCCCAAATCACCGTGTCCCATCTCACAGTATCCTATCGCACAGTGTCCCATCTCACAGTGTCAAAACTCACAGTGTCAAAACTCACAGTGTCCTAGTGTCTCATCTCACAGTGTCCCAACACACAGTGTTCGAACACACAGTGTCCCAAGTCACAGTGTCCAAAGACACAGTATCCCAACTCACAGTGTCCCAACTCAACGTTCCAAATTACAGTTTCGCAACTCAGTGTCCCAACTCACAGTGTCCCAACTCAGTGTCCCAACTCACAGTGTCCCAACTCACAGGGTTCCAACTCACATTTTCCGAACACACAGTGTCCCAACTCCGTGTCCCAACTCACAGTGTTCCAAATCACAGTGTTCCAACTGAGTGTCCGCTCTCAAAGTCCATACACACAGTGTTACATCTCAGTGTCCTAAATGACAGTGTCCCAACACACCGTGTCCCAACACGCAATGTCCCAACTCACAATGTCCCAACTCACAGTGTCCTAACACACAGTGGCCCAACACACATATCCCATCTTACAGTGTCCCGTATACAGTGTCCCATCTCACAGTGTCCCAACACAGTGTCCCTAACACAGAGTGTTCTATCTCAGTGTCTCATCTCACAGTGACCCAACACACAGTGTCCCAACACACAGTGTCCCAAACACACAGTGTCCCATCTCACAGTGTCCCATTTACTGTATCCTAACTCACCTTGTCCAACACAGTGTCCCAAATCACCGTGTTCCAACCCACAGTGTCCCAACGCACTCTGTCCCATCTCACAGGGTCTCATCTCAAAGGGTTCCATCTCACAGTGTCCAAATTCAGTGTCTCATCTCACAGTGTTCCATCTCACAGTGTTTCATCTCACAGTGTCCCATCTCACAGTGTCCCATCTCACAGTGTTCCATCTCACAGTGTCCCATCTCACAGTGTCCCAACCAGTGTCCCAAATCAGTGTCTCACAACACAGTGTCCAAACTCACAGTGTCTCTCATCTCACAGTGTTCCATCTCACAGTGTTTCATCTCACAGTGTCCCCATCTCACAGTGTCTCATCTCACAGTGTCCCCCATCTCACAGTGTTCCATCACACAGTGTCCCAACTCACAGTATTCCAACTCAGTGTCCAAATCAGTGTCCCACCACACAGTGTCCTAACTCACAGTGTCCCAAAAACACAGTATCCCATCACACGTGTCCCATCTCACAGTGTACAACACAGGGTCCCAACTCACAGTGTCCCACCACACTGTGTCCCAACACACTTATATCATCTAACAGTGTACCAACAGTGTCCCAACACACTTGTCCCATCTAACAGTGTCCCAGCTCATAATGTCGCCAACACATAGTGTCCCAACACATGTGCCCAATCTAACAGTGACCCATCTCACAGTGTCCAAACAGTTGTCACAACTCACATTGTCCCAACTCACAGCGTCCAATCAAACAATGTCCAAACTCGGTGTCCCAACTCACAGGTCCCAACTCAGTGTCCCCAACTCACAGGTGTCCCAACTCAGTGTCGGAACACACAGTGTCCCATCTCACAGTGTGCCAACTCACAGAGTCCCAATTCACAGTGTCCCATCTCTGTGTGCGAACAGTTTCCTAACTCACAGTGTCCCAATTCATAGGGTCCCATATCACATTGTCAAAACTCACAGTGTTCCAACTCACAGTGTCCCATTTACAGTGTCCCATCTCACTGTGTCCCAATTCAAAGTGTCCCAACTCACAGTGTTCCAACCCACAGTGTCCCATCTCACAGTGTCTCAACACACAGTGTCCCATCTCACAGTGTGCCAACTCAGTATCCCAACTCACAGTGTCCACACTCACGATGTCCCAACGCTCTTTGTCCCAACTCAGTGTCCCATCTCAGAGGGTCCCATCTCACAGTGTTCCATCTCACAATGTACGAACTCACAGTGTTCCATCTCACAGTGTACCAACTCACAGTTTTCCATCTCACAGTGTCCCATCTCACAGTGTACCATCTCACAGTGTCCCATCGCACAGTGTACCAACTCACAGTATTCCATCTCACAGTTTTCCATCTCACAGTGTTCCATCTCACAGTGTCCCATTTCTCAGTGTCCCATCTCACAGTGTACCAACTCACAGTGTCCCCATCTCACAGTGTACCAACTCACAGTGTTCCATCTCACAGTGTACCATCTCACTGTGTTCCATCTCACTGTGTTCCATCTCACAGTGTTCCATCTCACAGTGGTCCCATCTCACAGTGTCCAATCTCACAGTGTACCATCTAATCGTGTTCCATCTCACAGTGTTCCATCTCACAGTGTCCCATCTCACAGTGTTCCATCTCACAGTGTTTTATCTCACAGTGCTCCATCTCACAGTGCCCCATTTCACAGTGTTCCATCTCACAGTGTACCAACTCACAGTGCTCCATCTCACTGTGTTCCATCTCTCAGTGTTCTATCTCACAGTCTCCCATCTCACAGTGTACCAACTCACAGTGTTCCATCTCACAGAGTTCCATCTCACAGTGTTCCATCTCACATTGTGCCATCTCACAGTGTTCCATTTTGCATTGTTTCATCTCACAGTGTCCCATCTCACACTTTTCCATCTCACAGTGTTCCATCTCACAGTGTCCCAAAACACAGTATCCCTACACATGTGACCCATCTTACAGTGTACCAACACCCAGTGTTCAAACTCACAGTGTATCAAAACACAGTATCCCAACACACGTGTCCCATCTAACAGTGTCCCAACTCCCAGTGTCCCAATACACAGTGTCCCAACTCCCAGTGTCCCAATACACAGTGTCTTAACACACTTGTCCCATCTAACAGTGTCCCAACTCACAGTGTCCCAACAAACAGTGTCTCAACAAACGGTGTCCCAACAGTGTCTCAACAAACGGTGTCCCAACTCACGTCCCATCTAACAGTGTCCCAACTCACAGTTTCCCATCTCACAGTGTCCTTCCACACAATATTTCATCTCACTGTGTTTCATCTCACAGAGTCCCAACTCTCAGAATCCCAACTCTGTTTCCCAACTCAGCGTCCCACAACACAGTATCCCAACACGTGTCCAATATAACAGTATCCCATCTCACAGTGTCCTTACTCACTGTCCCTACACACAGTGTCCCAACACACGTGTCCAATCTAACAGTGTCAGAACACAGTGTCCCAGCACACTTATCCCATCTAACAGTGTCCCAACACGTGACGTCCTATCTAACAGTGTCCCAACACAATGTGTCGCAACTCACAGTGTCCCAACAGTGTCCCAACTCACATTGTTCCAACACACAGTGTTCCACCTCACATTGTCCCAACACACAGTGTCCCAACACACAGCGTCCCAACACACAGTGTCCCATCTAACAGTGTCCCAACTGACAAGTTCCCAGCATTGTCCCAACACACGTGTCCGAACTCAGTGTCCCAAATCACCGTGTCCCATCTCACAGTATCCTAAAGCACAGTGTCCCATCTCACAGTGTCAAAACTCACAGTGTCCTAGTGTCTCATCTCACAGTGTCCCAACACACAGTGATCGAACACACAGTGTCCCAAGTCACAGTGTCCAAAGACACAGTATCCAACTCACAGTGTCCAAACACACAGTGTCCAAACACATAGTGTCTCAACTCACAGTGTACCATCTCAGTGTCCGAACACAGTGTTCCAACTCACAGTGTCCCAACTCACAGGGTTCCAACTCACATTGTCCGAACACTCAGTGTCCCAACTCACAGTGTTCCAACCTAGTGTCCCATCTCAATGTCCCAAATGACAGTGTCCAATACACTGTGTCCCATATGACAGTGTCCAACACACTGTGTCCCAACTAAGTGTCCAAACGCACAGTGTCCAAACTCACAGTGCCCCAACTCACAGTTTCCAAAATGTGTCCAAACTCACAGTGTCCCAACTCAGTGTTCCAAATTACAGTGTCGTAACTCAGTGTCGCAACTCACAGTGTCCCAACTCACAGTGTCCCAACTCACAGGGTTCCAACTCACATTGTCCGAACACACAGTATCCCAACTCACAGTGTCCCAATTCACAGTGTTCCAAATCACAGTGTTCCAACTGAGTGTCCCCTCTCAAAGACCATACACACAGTGTTACATCTCAGTGTCCTAAATGACAGTGTCTCAACACACTGTGTCCCAACACGCAATGTCCCAACTCAGTGTCGCAAAACACAGTAACCCAACACACGTGACCCATCTCACAGTGTACCAACACTTAGTGTTCGAACTCACACGTCTCCAATCTAACAGTTTCCCAACACAGTGTCCCAGCACACTTATCCCATCTAACAGTGTCCCAACACGTGACGTCCTATCAAACAGTGTCCCAATACACAGTGTCCCATCTCAGTGTCCCAACCCACAGTGTCCCCCTCTCATAGTGTTCTAACTCAATGCGTTCCAACACAGTGTCCCAACTCACAGTGTCCCAACACAAAGTATCCTAACACACGTGTCCCATCTAACAGTGTCCAACTCAGTGTCCCAGCAGTGTCCCATCTGACAGTTTCCCAACTCACAGTGTCCCAACAGTGTCCCATCTGACAGTTTCCCAACTCACAGTGTCCCAACAGTGTCTCAACACAATGTCCCAACAGTGTCCCAACACAGTGTCCCAACACACAGTGTCCCAACTCACAGTGTCCCAACACACAGTGTCCCAACGTACGTGTCCCATCTAACAGCATCCCAACTCACAGTGTCCCAACAGTATCTGAACAGTGTCCCAACACACAGTGTCTCAACAGTGTCCCATCTCACAGTGTCCCATTTACAGTATCCTAACTCACCTTGTCCCAACACAGTGTCCCAAATCAAAGTGTTCCAACCCACAGTGTCCCAACGCACTCTGTCCCATCTCACAGGGTCTCATCTCAAAGGGTTCCATCTCAGAGTGTCCAAACTCACAGTGTCTCATCTCACAGTGTTCCATCTCACAGTGTTTCATCTCACAGTGTCCCATCTCACAGTGTCCCATCTCACAGTGTTCCATCTCACAGTGTCCCATCTCACAGTGTCCCAACTCAGTGTCCCAAATCAGTGTCTCACCACACAGTGTCCAAACTCACAGTGTCTCATCTCACAGTGTTCCATCTCACAGTGTTTCATCTCACAGTGTCCCCCATCTCACAGTGTTCCATCACACAGTGTCCCAACTCACAGTATTCCAACTCAGTGTCCCAAATCAGTGTCCCACCACACAGTTGTCCTAACTCACAGTGTCCCAAAAACACAGTTTCCCATCACACGTGTCCCATCTCACAGTGTACCAACACAGGGGTCCCAACTCACAGTGTCCCACCACACTGTGTCCCAACACACTTGTCCCATCTAATAGTGTCCCAACACACTTGTCCCATCTAACAGTGTCCCAGCTCATAATGTCGCAACACATAGTGTCCCAACACATGTGTCCAATCTAACAGTGACCCATCTCACAGTGTCCAAACAGTGTCACAACTCACATTGTCCCAACTCACAGCGTCCAATCAAACAATGTCCAAATTCGGTGTCCCAACTCACAGGGTCCCAACTCAGTGTCCCAACTCACAGTGTCCCAACTCAGTGTCAGAACACACAGTGTCCCATCTCACAGTGTCCCAACTCGCAGAGTCCCAACTCACAGTGTCCCATCTCAGTGTGCGAACAGTTTCCTAACTCACAGTGTCCCAACTCATAGGGTCCCAATTCACATTGTCCGAACACACAGCGTTCCAACTCACAGTGCTCCAACTCACAGTGTCCCATTTACAGTGTCCCATCTCACTGTGTCCCAATTCAAAGTGTCCCAACTCACAGTGTTCCAACCCACAGTGTCCCATCTCACAGTGTCTCAACACACAGTGTCCCATCTCACAGTGTGCCAACTCAGTATCCCAACTCACAGTGTCCACACTCACGGTGTCCCAACGCTCTTTGTCCCAACTCAGTGTCCCATCTCAGAGGGTCCCTTCTCACAGTGTTTCATCTCACAGTGCCCCAACTCACATTGTCCCAACACAGTGTCCCAACTCAGTGTCCCATCTCACAGTGTTCCATCTCACAATGTACCAACTCACAGTGTTCCATCTCACAATGTACAAACTCACAGTGTCCCATCTCACAGTGTCCCATCTCACAGTGTACCAACTCACAGTGTTCCATCTCACAGTGTACAAACTCACAGTTTTCCATCTCACAGTGTCCCATCTCACAGTGCACCATCTCACAGTGTCCCATCGCACAGTGTACCAACTCACAGTATTCCATCCCACAGTTTTCCATCTCACAGTGTTCCATCTCACAGTGTCCCATTTCTCAGTGTCCCATCTCACAGTGTACCAACTCACAGTGTCCCATCTCACAGTGTACCAACTCACAGTGTTCCATCTCACAGTGTACCATCTCACTGTGTTCCATCTCACTGTGTTCCATCTCACAGTGTTCCATCTCACAGTGTCCCATCTCACAGTGTCCAATCTCACAGTGTACCATCTAATAGTGTTCCATCTCACATTGTTCCATCTCACAGTGTCCCATCTCACAGTGTTCCATCTCACAGTGTTCCATCTCACAGTGCTCCATCTCACAGTGTCCCATTTCACAGTGTTCCATCTCACAGTGTACCAACTCACAGTGCTCCATCTCACTGTGTTCCATCTCTCAGTGTTCCATCTCACAGTCTCCCATCTCACAGTGTTTCAACTCACAGTGTTCCATCTCACAGTGTTCCATCTCACAGTGTTCCATCTCACATTGTGCCATCTCACAGTGTTCCATTTCGCATTGTTTCATCTCACAGGGTCCCATCTCACACTTTTCCATCTCACAGTGTTCCATCTCACAGTGTCCAAAAACACAGTATCCCTACACATGTGACCCATCTCACAGTGTACCAACACCCAGTGTTCAAGCTCACAGTGTACCAAAACACAGTATACCAACACACGTGTCCCATCTAACAGTGTCCCAACTCCCAGTGTCCCAATACACAGTGTCTTAACACACTTGTCCCATCTAACAGTGTCCCAACTCACAGTGTCCCAACAAACAGTGTCTCAACAAACGGTGTCCCAACAGTGTCTCAACAAACGGTGTCCCAACTCACGTCCCACCTAACAGTGTCCTAACTCACAGTGTCCCAAAACACAGTATCCCATCACACGTGTCCCATCTCACAGTGTACCAACACAGGGTCCCAACTCACAGTGTCCCACCACACTGTGTCCCAACACACTTATATCATCTAACAGTGTACCAACAGTGTCCCAACACACTTGTCCCATCTAACAGTGTCCCAGCTCATAATGTCGCAACACATAGTGTCCCAACACATGTGCCCAATCTAACAGTGACCCATCTCACAGTGTCCAAACAGTGTCACAACTCACATTGTCCCAACTCACAGCGTCCAATCAAACAATGTCCAAACTCGGTGTCCCAACTCACAGGGTCCCAACTCAGTGTCCCAACTCACAGTGTCCCAACTCAGTGTCGGAACACACAGTGTCCCATCTCACAGTGTGCCAACTCACAGAGTCCCAACTCACAGTGTCCCATCTCTGTGTGCGAACAGTTTCCTAACTCACAGTGTCCCCAATTCATAGGGTCCCAATTCACATTGTCCGAACACACAGTGTTCCAACTCACAGTGTTCCAACTCACAGTGTCCCATTTACAGTGTCCCATCTCACTGTGTCCCAATTCAAAGTGTCCCAACTCACAGTGTTCCAACCCACAGTGTCCCATCTCACAGTGTCTCAACACACAGTGTCCCATCTCACAGTGTGCCAACTCAGTATCCCAACTCACAGTGTCCACACTCACGATGTCCCAACGCTCTTGTCCCAACTCAGTGTCCCATCTCAGAGGGTCCCATCTCACAGTGTTCCATCTCACAATGTACGAACTCACAGTGTTCCATCTCACAGTGTACCAACTCACAGTTTTCCATCTCACAGTGTCCCATCTCACAGTGTACCATCTCACAGTGTCCCATCGCACAGTGTACCAACTCACAGTATTCCATCTCACAGTTTTCCATCTCACAGTGTTCCATCTCACAGTGTCCCATTTCTCAGTGTCCCATCTCACAGTGTACCAACTCACAGTGTCCCATCTCACAGTGTACCAACTCACAGTGTTCCATCTCACAGTGTACCATCTCACTGTGTTCCATCTCACTGTGTTCCATCTCACAGTGTTCCATCTCACAGTGTCCCATCTCACAGTGTTCCATCTCACAGTGTTTTATCTCACAGTGCTCCAACTCACATTGTCACAACACAGTGTCCCAACTCAGTGTCCCATCTCACAGTGTTCCATCTCACAATGTACGAACTCACAGTGTTCCATCTCACAATGTACCAACTCACAGTGTCCCATCTCACAGTGTCCCATCTCACAGTGTACCAACTCACAGTGTTCCATCTCACAGTGTACCAACTCACAGTTTTCCATCTCACAGTGTCCCATCTCACAGTGTACCATCTCACAGTGTCCCATCGCACAGTGTACCAACTCACAGTATTCCATCTCACAGTTTTCCATCTCACAGTGTTCCATCTCACAGTGTCCCATTTCTCAGTGTCCCATCTCACAGTGTACCAACTCACAGTGTCCCATCTCACAGTGTACCAACTCACAGTGTTCCATCTCACAGTGTACCATCTCACTGTGTTCCATCTCACTGTGTTCCATCTCACAGTGTTCCATCTCACAGTGTCCCATCTCACAGTGTCCAATCTCACAGTGTACCATCTAATAGTGTTCCATCTCACAGTGTTCCATCTCACAGTGTCCCATCTCACAGTGTTCCATCTCACACTGTTTTATCTCACAGTGCTCCATCTCACAGTGCCCCATTTCACAGTGTTCCATCTCACAGTGTACCAACTCACAGTGCTCCATCTCACTGTGTTCCATCTCTCAGTGTTCCATCTCACAGTCTCCCATCTCACAGTGTACCAACTCACAGTGTTCCATCTCACAGAGTTCCATCTCACAGTGTTCCATCTCACATTGTGCCATCTCACAGTGTTCCATTTCGCATTGTTTCACCTCACAGTGTCCCATCTCACACTTTTCCATCTCACAGTGTCCCAAAACACAGTATCCCTACACATGTGACCCATCTTACAGTGTACCAACACCCAGTGTTCAAACTCACAGTGTACCAAAACACAGTATACCAACACACGTGTCCCATCTAACAGTGTCCCAACTCCCAGTGTCCCAATACACAGTGTCTTAACACTCTTGTCCCATCTAACAGTGTCCCAACTCACAGTGTCCCAACAAACAGTGTCTCAACAAACGGTGTCCCAACAGTGTCTCAACAAACGGTGTCCCAACTCACGTCCCATCTAACAGTGTCCCAACTCACAGTTTCCCATCTCACAGTCTCCTTCCACACAATATTTCATCTCACTGTGTTTCATCTCACAGAGTCCCAACTCTCAGAATCCTAACTCTGTTTCCCAACTCAGCGTCCCACAACACAGTATCCCAACACGTGTCCATTATAACAGTATCCCATCTCACAGTGTCCTTACTCACTGTCCCTACACACAGTGTCCCAACACACGTGTCCAATCTAACAGTGTCAGAACACAGTGTCCCAGCACACTTATCCCATCTAACAGTGTCCCAACACGTGACGTCCTATCTAACAGTGTCCCAACACAATGTGTCGCAACTCACAGTGTCCCAACTCACATTGTTCCAACACACAGTGTTCCACCTCACATTGTCCCAACACACAGTGTCCCAACACACAGCGTCCCAACACACAGTGTCTCATCTAACAGTGTCCCAACTGACAAGTTCCCAGCATTGTCCCAACACACGTGTCCGAACTCAGTGTCCCAAATCACCGTGTCCCATCTCACAGTATCCTATCGCACAGTGTTCCATCTCACAGTGTCAAAACTCACAGTGT